>NC_083868.1:30544536-30789536 GCF_032452875.1 Bos javanicus
GTTTTGTTTTTTTTTCCTAATTGCTGTTTAGATGTTTAACTATTTTGTCTACATATGTCACTGTTTTCTGTTTAGTAATACTTAAAATTCATCTTTAGTATTATTCATTATTGCCTCTGCTTCTTTCATTTTATTTGAATTTGTCTAGTATCTATTTGGCTTGTATTTATAAACTTACTTCATCCTTTTTTCAGAATTTTCTTTTAATAGCATAGAGCTAGGTTTCAATTTTTTACTGAAAGTCTTTGTTAGAGAAGATAATCTATTTATATATACTGCAATGATTGATATATTTAACTTTTTGTTTTACCCTTTATTGTTTTGATTATTTTCTTTCTCTTTTTTCCTAATCCCTCATGGAGAGGACCTTTTTCCTCATTGTTTCCTTATGTTCATGCTGATAAATGGTGATTTTTACATTCTTTTGCCCCTTCTCTAGCCATTTAACCTTTTGATTTTATTATAATAATTTTCTAATTTTAGTTTCAGAGCACTTTATATTTCCTCTTGAACTATGTCTCTTCTATATAAAAAATCCTTAGTAAGCTATATTTTTAACACATGCTATGTCACTTTTCATATTTATTTAGATTTCAAACACACCAATATTACCAAGTTACTAATATTTTATATATTCAAAGTGATTTTATAGTTACTTATTTTGATTTATCTCTTTTTTATGAAGTTCATGCTCCCATTAATTTTTTCTCTTTTCCTATTTACCCATACTTAATTTGTTGCATATTTATTTTTAATTAAACTCTTAGATATTGCTCTTGGAAAGAGTGTATGTTGATACTTTCTCTTCTTCCTTACGTGTCTGAAAACATTTATACTTTAACTATATAATCAGATCAGATCAGATCAATTGCTCAGTCGTGTCCGACTCTTTGCGACCCCATGAATTGCAGCATGCCAGGCCTCCCTGTCCATCACCAACTCCAGGAGTTCACTGAGACTCACGTCCATCGAGTCAGTGATGCCATCCAGCCATCTCATCCTCTGTCGTCCCCTTCTCCTCCTGCCCCCAATCCCTCCCAGCATCAGAGTCTTTTCCAATGAGTCAACTCTTCTCATGAGGTGGCCAAAGTACTGGAGTTTCAGCTTTAGCATCATTCCTTCCAAAGAAATCCCAGGGCTGATCTCCTTCAGAATGGACTGGTTGGATCTCCTTGCAGTCCAAGGGACTCTCAAGAGTCTTCTCCAACACCACAGTTCAAAAGCATCAATTCTTCAGCGCTCAGCCTTCTTCACAGTCCAACTCTCACATCCATACATGACCACAGGAAAAACCATAGCCTTGACTAGATGGACCTTTGTTAGCAAAGTAATGTCTCTGCTTTTGAATATGCTATGTAGGTTGGTCATAACTATAGTTGAATGATATTCTGACTAGATAGAAGTATTGGGAATTGACATTCTTTCCTCATAATTTTATAAACACTATTATTTATGCTATATCCATTTAAATGTATTGATACCAATTATTTATTTAGCTTTTTAAAAATTATTTGTCTGCATTGAGTCTTAGTTGTGGCACACACAGTTTTTGTTGTCATCTGTGGGATCTTTAGTTGTGGCCTGAAGAATCTAGATCCCTTACTAGGGATTAAACCTGTTTCCCCTGCTTTGAGAGTGTGAAGTCTTAGCTACTAAACCACCAGGGAAGTGTTGATTCCTATTATTTAAAAGATTATTCTTTTCTTGTATGGTAACTTGTCAGAAACCCTTTTTATATGTTTAGTATTATACACAGGGCTATATAATTTCATAATCTTCTTTGTTATAAATTTTGTAAAACTTTCAATCAGAAAACTTCAATATTTAATTATTTACTTATTATTAATTTCCTAACTTTTCTCTGTTACTTGCTTTTCCTCCTTATAATTTCATGTCCATTCAGTAGTACTTTGAATTCTGGTCTTCTTTTCTGATCCATTTGATATTAACTTATTTTTAAAGTCAAAATATAACTCCATGATGATACTTAAAAGTTGTATTTAGTGGGACAGACAAGGCAGAATGTATTTACTCTATCCAAGATTAGGAGATTCTGCTGTGATTGAAACACCAAAGGGTGGAGGTGGCGGGGCAGGGGGGGTGGTGGTGACTAGTTTAAACAGTAATCAAAGATTAAAAAAGAATTGGTAGACTTAAAGATACACCTAAAAATTACTCCATATAATTCAGGCATGTTCAGATCATAAAAACTAAAATGGAGTACAATGTATATTAAATGAGAATTCCAGAACCTAACAGTAAAGAGAATTAGGGAGAACAAATATTCAAGAAGATAATAGCGGCAAAATTTCTAAAATGAATAAAAATCATTCAAAATAAAATAAATGAAATGAAAATTATTTATAAACAAAACTTGTGTTTATAGAACACCACACAAAAATGTGTGTGGCTGGGAGAAAAAGAAACATGTAAGATATGTAACTAATAAAAGTATTGTGTCAGATCTCTAAAGCTGTCCTACAAATAATATGAAAAAAATATGGGAAGAGTCAAAGAATATGAGTTTTTATTTTTTTTTTTCAGAAGAGGAAACCATAAAGGAGGATAAAAATAACAAAGTTTACTCTCTTTGGTAACCAAATATATGGAAATTAAAACCATAAGGAGACCTCATTTTACATGTGTTTTAAATTTATTCAACATTTATCTCAATGAGTATCCATTAAATACAAGGCATTGTACTAAGAACTCCAGGGGCTTTAAAGTTGGAAAATACAAAGCAGGTTAACTTCCATCCCCAAGTTTGCAAAATGGTAAAGGAGAAATAATTTCCATGGCGACAAGTTAAGAAAATAGTATCCTGATTTGAGGGAACACTAAGCTAGTAAAGATAGTAAAATGACATATGAAAAAGAGATGCATTCTTTAAATAATTTATAGAGAATTAACCATATGTTCTAAACTTTCCCAACTAAATATGCAAGTCTAACTAAATTTTGTTGTTGTTGTTTGAAACAGATTTCATTATTCCCTTTATTTATAATAGTGGACTAGTGTTTATCATCTAAGAAGTAGCACTACATATGTCTGTTTCTCTCCATACATGTTAAAATTTTTAAGATGAATAATCCTATTTTTTCATCTTGGACAGCCAGAATCCATCACTCTATCTTTCCTGTAAGAAATTTTGGTTACTTGAATAAAATGTAAAAAAAAAAAAAAAAATCCAGTGTGATAGAAATTGAAAGCTAGGCGAGGAAATCTCTATTTGGTGGACAATGAAAAATCAAAGAAGTTGAAATGACAGTATCAACACCATATTTTAAGAAGATGAATTTACCTTCCTGTATTTGATAGACTGGAGAAGGGAAGAGACTGAGTTACAAGGCTATTATCACTGTCCATTCGAGAGAATGAGCATGTGAATAAGGGTAGCAACAGATGAGTGAAGATGATGGGGCCATTTAGCAGGCAAATTGAATATTAAAAGAATAGGACTTAATAGCCCATAAGGTAGATACTGATGGATAAGAGAAGACAGAGGAGGAAAGGATAAAGGATATTTGTTCAGTATGAAACTTCTCTATAGTGTGTTGAGCAGATCATTCCAATTGCATGTTAAAAGATGAAATTAATCTAGTAAACCAGTTATGGAGAAGCAAACACCAACACAATTGAATTGTGTGCCAATGATATCTAGGGCAGTTCAGAATTTTAAAAAGGGAAAAAATGTTGATTGTGCATGAAAATATGCAAATTATTCAGTGTGGAAATTATTTCTGGGAGAAGATGAATATTATAAAGGATCATATTAACAAAGGAGAATAGAATAGGGAAATAGGGGTAGCAGATGTTATCTTTTGTTTCCTACTTGTCAGAGCCAGCAAGTCCTACATTCTCAACATTATAAGTTAAATTGCTATTATTGCCCACCATCCACTAGGCATCAGATGTTTGAACTTAATCTCAATACTTGATAGGAAACCTTCAAACAAAAAGTGATAATATACTCTGGAAGCATTGATATAGATGTTTTAAAAAAGTGAAACTGTATTATCAAATTCTTCATGTACAACTGGTCAATCTGAACCAAGATATTTGTATTATGCTTTTAACCTTAAAGAAATGAAATATCCTTTTCATTTTGGTCAATTTGTCTACATATACATAATCTATGCCCCACAGTGTCTTCTGTGTCGTCTTGTGTAATAATATATAAAAACAGACATGTAAATAACATTGAAATTAGACTAACTTATTCATGAACATTCAGAACTATATCCTTCTTCAAGATTCAGAAAGTAATTTTCAAATGCTATTCTACATTTTCTAACATACACAATATTTGTTTTATATGTAAGTTGGAATTGACATGAAATCATTTTGGAAATCTAAAACTACTTTCCAGTTTGGATATTGCTTTTATTTGAAGAGATTCTTTTTTGTGCTTACTTTTACAGTGAAATGTGTCCTATTTCAAACTAAAATTGAACAAACTATGTTGGTGAATTTTCATGGTCTAAGATGCAATCACCTGTATATGTTAATAACTTTAATTCATAATACACTTCCAGAGATTTTATCAGAAAAAAAATTAATTTCAAGTCAGAAGATGTAATTTTTGTTAAAATACCATTTGATTTAGTAGCCTTACCATTCAATTTCTCTATTGCTTATGTATGAGAATGAAGTTTTCTTATCTCTGCTTCAAAAGGAGAGTTAGTTGATGATTGGTATTTTTAATAGGACTTCCCATTGTTTGAAAGAATATTCGCCACGGTAGTATTTCTAGCATCATAATAATTGTTTAGTACTTTAAAAATATTTTTGGTTTTGATGGCTTGGGTATAAAATTATCTCTTTTCTTTACTCTTTATTTATAGTCACTACTGAGGTGACAGTTGATTTTACTTTCATCCAGAATCTGGTCTTAGTTATTTCTGACCACATATTCTTATCACTTTTTGAATCATATTTCCCCCATTACCCGAAATATTATTTTCTTCTTTTAAGTACCAAGACTTTCCTCTTTTAAATAACACCATGATGATACCATTGAACCAAATTCTTAACAATGATTTTTTTTCTAAACACACTAAATATAATTTCATTTTTTCTATCATCTGGTATAGGATGAGGCAATCAGGTTCAAGTTTTCCTGTTAATAGATTTAGCATAAGCATAATCTATACATGAATTATCATTTTCTAATGAATAAGAGATCATAGAAATATTGTAATACTAAGAACACACGTGGTTCATATACATTCTTTCATACTTTATAAATTACTCTCAAATCTTACAATGTGTTGAGGTCATTAATAGTATGTTTATAAAAATACTATGTTTATAAAAATAGTATGTTTATAAAAATACTAGACCTGCATCTTTTCTCCCTTTTCCCTTCTGTCAATTAAATAAAATTGTTATTGTAATTTTTAACAGGAAGCATCTATTTTAGATGTTATATGGGATAGCAAGATTGACATGGTCTCTCTCCCAAGAAAATTCAGTTTTCTAGTCACTCAGATATTTCAATCATATTTCTGCAATCCCTATGTTGTATTCTAATAGCAGAAAGAGATCAGTTTTTTAACCCAAGTACCTTTGTACCCTGTGTATAAAAATAACTAGCAATATAAGGTTTTGAGAAATGTCTTCTGCTTCAATTAGAATGGATTGGGTAAAATGTAATCTCCATTAATTTTTATCAGGCAGAAAGAGAGAGGCCGAAGAGGGAAGGAATATATGTATATTTATGAATCACTAATGTGGAAAACCCAGGTTCAACCTCTGTGTTGGGAAGATCCCTTGGAGAATGGAATGGCTACTCCAGTATTCTTGCCTGGAGAATCCCATGGACAGAGCAGCCTGGCGGACTACAGTCCATGGGGTTGCAAAGACTTAGACACAACTGAGAGACTAAGAGACACACATTGTTATACTGCAGAAATCAACCCAACATCATAAAGCAATTATTCTCCAATTAAAAGTAAATTAAAAAAATAAACCAAGCATATGTCATCTAAAATATATAAAGATCATTTATGTTTATGATCATGGTGAAACAAATATGTAAATACTTTTGTTCCTTATTTTGTGTGATTGATAGCCAAATAAAATTTAATTTGTATCATTGAGGATTATTAATATTAATTTAAAAATCAAAGAAAAACATGTATTTAAAATATCTAAATTCAAATTTCTTTTAATACAGTGTTATAGTTGAAGTAACTTAAAATCCAAAAATTGGACCATGATCACAGCTAAAGACTGTGACAATAAATACATTATGATCACTCACAGTGTACTGTCTTTGGCCTTTCTACTTATGAAAGATTAACCTTGATTTTTAAATAATTTTTATTGCCTTAGAACTTGGAATGAACAAAATCTTAAGTACCATGTATAATACCCACTCATCATTTTTTAAATTATATAAAATACCTTAGATAGTTTATATAATTTTAAATTTTAAACACTTCATATATCATTTGACAGTTGTCTATTAGTGATTTAGCATTCTCAGGTTTGTAGTGATTCACTATAATCAGGGACCACTGCTGAGGTTGAAAGGTAGAAGGACCATATGCGGAAGCCCTGAAAACCATGGTTTAATTAGCTTGATTATTTTGTCTACATGTTTAAATGGTTTTTGTCTTCTTTTTAAGATTTTTAAGATACTTTTTAAAATAGTAAATTTTTCCAAATCAGAAAGATGTAACATTTTTATATTAGCCATTATTTTTTATTTTCTGCCAGGAAAGGTCTATCTAGTAAAGGCTATGCTTTTTCTAGTAGTCATGTATGGATGTGAGAGTTGGACTATAAAGAAAGCTGAGCACAAAGAATTGATGCTTTTTTTTTTTTTCTTTTTTCTTTCTTTTTTTTTTAATTTATTATTTTATTTTATTTTTAAACTTTACAATATTGTATTGGTTTTGCCAAATATCGAAATGAATCCGCCACAGGTATACATGTGTTCCCCATCCTGAACCCTCCTCCCTCCTCCCTCCCCATACTATCCCTCTGGGTCATCCCAATGCACCAGCCCCAAGCATCCAGTATCATGCATCAAACCTGGACTGGAAACTTGTTCCATATATGATATTATATGTATTTCAATGCCATTCTCCCAAATCATCCCACCCTCTCCCTCTCCCACAGAGTCCAAAAGACTGTCCTATACATCAGTGTCTCTTTTGCTGTCTCGTATACAGGGTTATTGTTACCATCTTTCTAAATTCCATATATATGCATTAGTATACTATATTGGTGTTTTTCTTTCTGGCTTACGTCACTGTGTATAATAGGCTCCAGTTTCATCCACCTCATTAGAACTGATTCAAATGTATTCTTTTTAATGGCTGAGTAATACTCTATTGTGTATATGTACCACAGCTTTCTTTATCCATTCATCTGCTGATGGACATCTAGATTGCTTCCATGTCCTGGCTATTATAAACAGTGCTGCGATGAACATTGGGGTACACATTTCTCTTTCCCTTCTGGTTTCCTCAGTGTGTATGCCCAGCAATGGGATTGCTGGATCATAAGGCAGTTCTATTTCCAGTTTTTTAAGGAATCTCCACATTGTTCTCCATAGTGGCTGTACTAGTTTGCATTCCCACCAACAGTGTAAGAGGGTTCCCTTTTCTCCACACCCTCTCCAGCATTTATTGCTTGTAGACTTTCGGATCGCAGCCATTCTGACTGGCATGAAATGGTACCTCATAGTGGTTTTGATTTGCATTTCTCTGATAATGAGTGATGTTGAGCATCTTTTCATGTGTTTGTTAGCCCTCTGTAGGTCTTCTTTGGAGAACTGTCTATTTAGTTCTTTGGCCCATTTTTTGATTGGGTCATTTATTTTTCTGGAGTTGAGCTGTAGGAGTTACTTGTATATTTTTGAGATTAGTTGTTTGTCTGTTGCTTCATTTGTTATTATTTTCTCCCATTCTGAAGGCTGTCTTTTCACCTTGCTAATAGTTTCCTTTGTTGTGCAGAAGCTTTTAAGATTAATTACGTCCCATTTGTTTATTTTTGCTTTTATTTCCAATATTCTGGGAGGTGGGTCATAGAGGATCCTACTGTGATGTATGTCAGAGAGTGTTTTGCCTATGTTATCTTCTAGGAGTTTTATAGTTTCTGGTCTTATGTTGTGGTGTTGGAGAAGACTCTTGAGAGTCCCTTGGACTGCAAGGAGATCCAACCAGTCCATCCTAAAGAAAATCAGTCCTGGGTGTTCATTGGAAGGACTGATGTTGAAGCTGAAACTCCAATACTTTGGCCACCTGATGCAAAGAACTGACTCACTGGAAAAGATCTTGATGCTGGGAAAGATTGAAGGCAGGAGAAGAAGGGGACGGTAGAGGATGAGATGGTTGGATGACATCGCTGACTCAATGGACATGAGTTTGAGTAAATTCCCAGGAGTTGATGATGGACAGGGAGGCCTGCCGTGCTGCAGTCCTTGGGGTCACAAAGAGTCAGACACGACTGAGCAACTGAACTGACTGACTATAATTTACATATACCAAAGCAATGTTTTATGATACAATTTTAAAAGTGAAAAATATTTGTGTGTTTGTTTATTTATTTTGGTTAATATATAGATGCAGGTTTTTTTTTTTTTCGGCAGTAAATCCGTAATTTTATTTGCAGTTTTCTTTACAACATGGCATGATATTCTGAGTAATTCCACTTTTTTCAGATTATTACCTGTAGCCTGTAATGCAAGATTTACATTTTCCATATACTCTCCAATATGTTTATAGGCAAATTAATGTTTTTATTATACAGTTACCCTTGGAAAACATGGGTTTGAACTGTGTGCATCCACTTATACACAAAGTCTTTCAATAGTAAATACTGCAGTACTACACAATCCATGATTGTTTGGATCCACGATGAAGCCAAGTGGGTGAAGTGTAAAGTTATATGTGGATTTTTGGCAGCACAGTCTGTGCTCCTAACTCTTGCATTGTTCAAAGATTAACTGTAGTTGTAGTTATATACTTGGAATATTATAACATTGTGTTTTAAGATAAATGTAGAAAAATGAATTACTTGATAACTATAATTGCTTAAATTTAAATGTTGACATCTACTATTTTATTCTTAGATTTTTTTTTCTATTCAAGTAATATAAACAACCTCACATACCCACATACACAGCTATGTACACATATACAGAAATAAACATATATATACTTCTTTCATGTAGGTGTGAATGCACACAACATAAATACATTCTATACTATAAATATATACAGTATGTACAAACACACATGCATTTACTATACCCCTTATGATATAAAATATATGTTCTATATCAAAAGATCAAAAATGTGCAAAAAGTAACAGACAATAAATTTTTCTCTTGGCTACTGAAGAAAGAAGAAGGTGCATCATGACATTTGTTTGACTTTCTTTCTTTTTTATAAAGACAACCTTAATAGAAAGATAGAAGCTTACAAGATTATTTCCAAAAGTAGAAGCAGTAACAAAACTGATTTTTGCAGTATAAATAGCATTTCCTGGGAATCCTGAAATTGTCACAAATTCACTGTGTGAATTAGGGTATTTCTAAAATCTGGACTTTAGATTCTTTATTGGTGTAATCAAAGCATTGAAAAAGAGCTGTGGCATTCAATATATTTTTAAACTTCAACAAACTGTAGTAAATACATTTAAGAATGAAAGACTAGGTGACACAAACCAACTGCCTTTTAGAGGACATTTAGAATAAAATGTGTGAAATATTAGAAATGTCTGCCTGAAAGAACGGGCAAACTAACCAGATAGCAAATAAATACTGGTCCAAATTGCAAACTGGATAGAAATCCAAAGTTTTTATTAATTTGGATTAGGGCCATTTTTGCCTTTGGTGAATTGCTGATCTCAAAGACATGGATTAAAATTGTGCAGTTCTTTTGACAGTCTCGAGGGTCTCAGTTCAGTTCAGTTCAGTCGCACAGTCATGTCTGACTCTTTGGGACCCCATGAATCACAGCACACCAGGCCTCCCTGTCCATCACCAACTCCCGGAGTTCACCCAGACACATCTCTCGAGTCAGTGTTGCCATCCAGCCATCTCATCCTCTGTCGTCCCCTTTTCCTCCTGCCCCCAATCCCTCCCAGCATCAGAGTCTTTTCCAATGAGTCAACTCTTCGCATGAGGTGGCCAAAGTACTGGAGTTTCAGCTTTAGCATCATTCCCTCCAAAGAAATCCCAGGGCTAATCTCCTTCAGAATGGATTGGTTGGATCTCCTTGCAGTCCAGGGACTCTTAAGAGTCTTCTCCAACACCACAGTTCAAAAGCATCAATTCTTCGGTGCTCAGCCTTCTTCACAGTCCAACTCTCACATCCACACATGACCACTAGAAAAACCATAGCCTTTACTAGACGGACCTTTGTTGGCAAAGTAATGTCTCTGCTTTTGAATATGCTGTCTAGGTTGGACATAACTTTCCTTCCAAGAAGTAAGCGTCTTTTAATTTCATGGCAGCAGTCACCATCTGCAGTGATTTTGGAGCCCCCAAAAATAAAGTCTGACACTGTTTCCACTATTTCCCCATCTATTTCTCATGAAGTGATGGGACCAGATGCCGTGATCTTAGATTTCTGAATGTTGAGCTTTAAGCCAACTTGTTCACTCTCCACTTTCACTTTCATCAGAGGCTTTTTAGTTCCTCTTCACTTTCTGCAATAAGGGTGGTGTCATCTGAATATCTGAGGTTATTGATATTTCTCCCGGAAATCTTGATTCCAGCTTGTTCTTCTTCCAGCCCTGTGTTTCTCATGATGTACTCTGCATATAAGTCAAATAAGGAGGGTGACAATATACAGCCTTGACATACTCCCATTCCTATTTGGAACCAGTCTGTTGTTCCATGTCCAGTTCTAACTGTTGCTTCCTGACCTGCATACAGATTTCTCAAGAGGCAGGTCAGGTGGTCTGGTATTCCCATGTCTTTCAGGATTTTCCACAGTTTATTGTGATCCACATAGTCAAAGGCTTTGGCATAGTCAATAAAGCAGAAATAGATGTTTTTCTGGAACTCTCTTGCTTTTTCGATGATCCAGCGGATGTTGGCAATTTGATGTCTGGTTCCTCTGCCTTTTCTAAAACCAGCTTGAACATCAGAAAGTTCATGGTTCACGTATTGCTGAAGCCTGGCTTGGAGAATTTTGAGCATTACTTAACTAGCGTGTGAGATGAGTACAATTGTGCAGTAGTTTGAGCATTCTTTGGCATTGCCCTTCTTTGGGATTGGAATGAAAACTGACCTTTTCTGGTCCTGTGGCCACTGCTGAGTTTTCCAAATTTGCTGGCATTTTGAGTGCAGCACTTTCACAGCATCATCTTTCAGGATTTGAAATAACTCAACTGGAATTCCATCACCTCCACTAGCTTTGTTCATAGTGATGCTTTCAAAGGCCCACTTGACTTCACATTCCGGGATGTCTGGCTGTAGGTCAGTGATCACACCATCATGATTATCTGGGCCGTGAAGATCTTTTTTGTACAGTTCTTCTGTGTTTTCTTGCCATCTCTTCTTAATATCTTCTGCTTCTGTTAGGTCCATACCATTTCTGTCCTTTATCGAGCCCATCTTTGCATGAAATGTTCCTTTGGTATCTCTAATTTTCTTGAAGAGAGCTCTAGTGTTTCCTATTCTGTTGTTTTCCTTTATTTCTTTGTATTGATTGCTGAGGAAGGCTTTCTTATCTCTTCTTGCTGTTCTTTGGAACTCTGCGCTCAGATGCTTATATGTTTCCTTTTCTCCTTTGCTTTTTGCTTCTCTTCTTTTCACAGCTATTTGTAAGGCCTCCCCAGACACCCATTTTGCTTTTTTACATTTCTTTTTCACGGGGATGGTCTTGATCCCTGTCTCCTGTACAATGTCACGAACCTCATTCCATAGTTCATCAGGCACTCTATCAGATCTAGTAGCACATAAAATACAGAAAATGCCGTAGTGAACTCTCATCATTTATTCTAGAAATAAGGGGGGATTAAAAATTGACTGGAGTTTCTCCATGAGTCATCAGGGTGACCCAGGACAATTTAACCCTTTACAAGAAGATTGTCTTTATTGTCTTTGGGCATTGGTCAGAAGCAAATTAAGAATCTTCTCTAGGGGAGTAAAACATCATCCTAGATCTCAAATTATTTCTACAATTTCTTAAATACAGTATCTGTCCACAATCAATGGATCGAGATATTGGAATTTTCAGACAACTCACTTAAATATAACTCTGCTTTTTTTTTAATTCAATGACTTAAACATTTAAATATTTCAACAGAAAGTTGGAATATATAAAGTGGTAATAGCAACTTTGAAATAGTATTAAATAAAAACTATACATTAATATATTAGCTAAAATTAAGACTTTAGTACTAAGTAATTGGAATACAGAGGTAAACTAAATTTAAATGAGCAAATAAAAATAGAAATCAATTACAGGTTTCAATATCAAGTTATTGTTTGAGCTTGTTGTTGTTGTTTAGTCACTCAGTCATTGAGACTGAGACTCTTGAGACTGTTTGGACTATAGTCTATCAGGCTCCTCTGTCCATGGAATTTTCCAAGCAAGAATACTGGAGTGGGTTGTCATTTCCTTCTCCAGGGGCTCTTCCTGATGCTCAGTAACTCATGGCAAAATAAAAAAGCACCACTGAAATTTGAAATAATTTGAAACGGGTAGTTAATGAAAATACAACATCCAAATATTTTTTGCATGAAGGTAAACATAAAAATGATGATATATACTTAAAGCCTCAAATACATATGTTAAAAAAATTAAAACCATAAAATTGATGTTATTTATATATATAAATAAACATATGTATAAAAAGTAGTAAAATTAATCATCTAATAAAAAAATTAACAAAGCTGTATTACAGCTTCTTGAGCATACTGAGTCTGATGAACAGTGATAGGACAATACAATCAATATCAGGGATTAAAAGAGACTAATTCCTCTAGATCCTGAATATGTTAGCAGTATAGTAAAAGAATACTTGGGTAAGCCTAATGACAATATCTTGAAAGCTTAGATGAACGAATTCCCAGAGAATGTTACAACTTATCCAAGCTAGCACAATGGTATATAGAAAATCTAAATTTTTTTTCAATTTATTATGAACATTTAAAAATCACCCTAATACCAAAACCTGACAAAGATCCCACATAAAAAGAAAACTACAGGCCAAAATCACTGATGAACATAGATGCAAAAATCCTTAACAAAATTCTAGCAATCAGAATCCAACAACACATTAAAAAGATCATACACCATGATCAAGTGGGCTTTATCCCAGGGATGCAAGGATTCTTCAATATCCGCAAATCAATCAATGTAATACACCACATTAACAAATTGAAAAATAAAAACCATATGATTATCTCCATAGATGCAGAGAAAGCCTTTGACAAAATTCAACATCCATTTATGATAAAAACTCTCCAGAAAGCAGGAATAGAAGGAACATACCTCAACATAATAAAAGCTATATATGACAAACCCACAGCAAACATTATCCTCAATGGTGAAAAATTGAAAGCATTTCCTCTAAAGTCAGGAACAAGACAAGGGTGCCCACTTTCACCATTACTATTCAACATAATTTTGGAAGTTTTGGCCACAGCAATCAGAGCAGAAAAAGAAATAAAAGGAATCCAAATTGGAAAAGAAGAAGTAAAACTCTCACTATTTGCAGATGACATGATCCTCTACATAGAAAACCCTAAAGATTCCACCAGAAAATTACTAGAAATAATCAATGACTATAGTAAAGTTGCAGGATATAAAATCAACACACAGAAATCCCTTGCATTCCTATACACTAATCATGAGAAAACAGAAAGAGAAATTAAGGAAACAATTCCATTCACCATTGCAACGGAAAGAATAAAATACTTAGGAATATATCTACCTAAAGAAACTAAAGACCTAGATATAGAAAACTATAAAACACTGGTGAAAGAAATCAAAGAGGACACTAATAGATGGAGAAATATACCATGTTCATGGATTGGAAGAATGAATATAGTGAAAATGAGTATACTACCCAAAGCAATTTATAGATTCAACACAATCCCTATCAAGCTACCAACAGTATTCTTCACAGAGCTAGAACAAATAATTTCACAATTTGTATGGAAATACAAAAAACCTGGAATAGCCAAAGCGATCTTGAGAAAGAAGAATGGAAGTGGAGGAATCAACCTACCTGACTTCAGGCTCTACTACAAAGCCACAGTTATCAAGACAGTATGGTACTGGCACAAAGACAGAAATATTGATCAATGGAATAAAATAGAAAGCCCAGAGATAAATCCACGCACATATGAACACCTTATCTTTGACAAAGGAGGCAAGAATATACAATGGATTAAAGACAATCTCTTTAACAATTGGTGCTGGGAAATCTGGTCAACCACTTGTAAAAGAATGAAACTAGACCACTTTCTAACACCATACACAAAAATAAACTCAAAATGGATTAAAGATCTAAACGTAAGACCAGAAACTATAAAACTCCTAGAGGAGAACATAGGCAAAACACTCTCTGACATACATTACAGTAGGATCCTCTATGACCCACCTCCCAGAATATTGGAAATAAAATCAAAAATAAACAAATGGGACCTAATTAACCTTAAAAGCTTCTGCACATCAAAGGAAACTATTAGCAAGGTGAAAAGACAGCCTTCAGAATGGGAGAAAATAATAGCAAATGAAGCAACTGACAAACAACTAATCTCAAAAATATACAAGCAACTCCTACAGCTCAACTTCAGAAAAATAAACGACCCAATCAAAAAATGGGCCAAAGAACTAAATAGACATTTCTCCAAAGAAGACATACAGATGGCTAACAAACACATGAAAAGATGCTCAACATCACTCATTATCAGAGAAATGCAAATCAAAACCACTATGAGGTACCATTTCATGCCAGTCAGAATGGCTGCGATCCAAAAGTCTACAAATAATAAATGCCGGAGAGGGTGTGGAGAAAAGGGAACCCTCTAACACTGTTGGTGGGAATGCAAACTAGTACAGCCACTATGGAGAACAGTGTGGAGATTCCTTAAAAAACTGGAAATAGAACTGCCTTATGATCCAGCAATCCCACTGCTGGGCATACACACTGAGGAAACAAGAAGGGAAAGAGACACGTGTACCCCAATGTTCATCGCAGCACTGTTTATAATAGCCAGGACATGGAAGCAACCTAGATGCCCATCAGCAGATGAATGGATAAGAAAGCAGTGGTACATATACACAATGGAGTATTACTCAGCTATTAAAAAGAATACATTTGAATCAGTTCTAATGAGGTGGATGAAACTGGAGCCTATTATACAGAGTGAAGTAAGCCAGAAGGAAAAACACCAATACAGTATACTAACGCATATATATGGAATTTAGAAAGATGGTAACAATAACCCTGTGTACGAGACAGCAAAAGAGACACTGATGTATAGAACAGTCTTATGGACTCTGTGGGAGAGGGAGAGGGTGGGAAGATTTGGGAGAATGACATTGAAACATGTAAAATATCATGTAAGAAACGAGTTGCCAGTCCAGGTTCGATGCACGATACTGGATGCTTGGGGCTAGTGCACTGGGACGACCCAGAGGGATGGTATGGGGAGGGAGGAGGGAGGAGGGTTCAGGATGGGGAACACATGTATACCTGTGGCAGATTCATTTTGATATTTGGCAAAACTAATACAATTATGTAAAGTTTAAAAATAAAATAAAATTAAAAAAATATATATAGAAAAGTAAAAAGAATTTTATAATGAACACTAATATACTCATCACCTAGATTCTATTACTAATGTTTTACCATACTTTGTTTTATCATATAACTATCTAATTCTTCCTCTATCTAGCCATCAACCCATCTTATTTTTGATGCATTTGAAAGTGAATTTTAGACATCAGTGTAATTCTCCCTAATTAGCATGCATGCTGTCAACCAGAGATCAATTTTTACATACATTTTTCTAATGGGTAAAACTTGCATTTATTGAATATTACAAATCATAAGTGAACATTCAGCAAGTTTTGACAAATGTATAAACCTGTGTAACTATAATCCTATCAAAGTATAGAACATTACTTATTAGCCCTTCTAATCAATCTTTGCTTTCTCCCAGTATAAACACTCTTTTTTAAAAATATTTTTAACTTAAATATAATTGACTTACATTATATTAGTTTCGAGTGTACAACAAATTGATTTGATATTTTTATACATTACAAAATGATCATGATAAGTCTTTGGGCTAATTCGATTCAGTTGTGTCCCACTCTGTGACTCTATGGACTTATAGTCCATCAAACTCCTCTGTCCATAGTATTCTCCAGGGAAGAATACTGCAGTGGGTTGCCATTTCCTCCTTCAGGGCATATTTCCAACCCAGGGATCAAACCTGCATCTTCTGCACTGCAGGCAGATTCTTTTTTTTTTTTTTTTAACCATTTAAATCTATTTATTTATTTACTTTAAATGAAACAAAGAGCAAAGATGAATACCTTTAATGATAAAAGATAAAATTCACACAGATCGACATTATAAACCATTAGATACCTAACAACATAGAAACAAAGATACATGAAGCAAAAATCAGAAGAAACATAAACAGTGAAACATATTAACTATGAAAATAAAAAAAAATACATAAACAGACTGAGACATATTAACATTTCTCTGAGAATATTTATCAAGTCCAGAAAAAATAAGAATAGGAGCATCTTCAATGATATCACTAATAATTTAAATATAACAGAGGACTTCCTTGGTGGCTCAGATGGCAATCCAGGAGACCTGGGTTCAATCCCTGGGCTGGGAAGATCCCCTGGAAGAGGGCATGGCAACGCACTCCAGTATTCTTGCCTGGAGAATCCCCATGAACAGAGGAGCCTGGCAGGCTACAGTCCACTGGGTCTCAAAGATTTGGACATGGCTGCATGACTAAGCACAACACAGATTTATATTTAATGAATTTATATTAATCTTATATCCTACACAAATATATTTAAAATTTTGTGTCTCATATGTTGTTATTGGATATCCATAGGACATTGAGAAAAACTGGCAAAAAGATAAGCATTACTAAATTTCAAAAAGTAGAATTCTTTTGTGTGTGTGTGACTCAGTTATACATATACATATATATCATTTTTGAAATTATTTTCTATTATAGATTATCAGAAGATATTGAATATAGTTCCCTGTGCTATACAGTAAAGCTTTGTTGATTGTTGCAAATCTTTTTTTAAATTAAAACTCTATCATTCTAGTCATAGGTTTTTTTCAATGAGTTGTGCAGGTGGCCAAAGCATTGGAGTTTCAGCTTCAGCATCCATCCTCCCAATGAATATTAAGGGTTGGTTTCTTCAGGATTGACTGGTTTGATCCCCTGGTGGTCCAAGAGACTCTTAAGAGTCTTCTTCAGCACCACAGTTTGAAAGTATCACTTCTTTGGCACTCAAACTTCTTTATGGTAAAACTCTCACATCCGCATATGACTACTGGAAAAACCATAGATTTGACTATACAGACCTTTGTCACAAAGTAATGTCTCTGCTTTTTAATATGCTATCTAGGTTGGTCATAGCTTTTCTTCCAAGGAGCAAGCATCTTTTAATTCTATGGCTCTTGTCACTGTCTGCAGTAGTTTTGGAGCCAAAGAAAATAAAGTCTGCCACTATTTCCAATTTTTCCCCATCTGTTTTCCATGAAGTGATGGGACTGGATGCCATGATCATAGTTTTTTGAATATTGATGTATAAGCCAGCCTTTTCATTCTCCTCTTTCATCTTCATCAAGTTCTTTAGTTCTTCTTAGCTTTCTGCCATTACAGTGGTGTCATCTGTGTATCTGAGGCTATTGATATTTCACCAGGCAATCTTGATTTGAGCATGAGCTTCTTCTGGCCTGGTATTTCACATGATATACTCTGAATATAAATTAAATAAGTAGGATGACAATATACAGCCTTACGTACATCTTTCCCGATTTTGAACCAGTCCATTTTTTCATCTCCAGTTCCGTTGCTTCTTGACCAGCATACACGTATCTCAGGAGGCAGGTAAAGTGGCAATTGAGGTAAGAATTGAGAGATTCCTGGGCCATTTTCAGTTTTTGACTATGATGGACAAAGCTGATATAAACATCACTAAAAATTATTTCTAAAATGTATTAGATGAAATTGACAAAACATAGTTAAGGCATATTTGAAAAAGACCAAAATTTGAGGATTTGTTTTACAGGCCTTTAAGGCTTAGGATAGACAAATATATCCACTCCATACTGGAGTGGATATATGTCTTGCCTGTTGAATTCCATGGACAGAAGAGCCTGGCAGACTACAGTCCATAGGGATTGTACAGAGCTGGACGTGACTGAGTGACTAATACTTTCACTTTTGTCAACAAATACACCCATGAATTATAATAGAAAGCTGCCAAAAAAAAAAAAAATCACACACACACAGGAACTTAATTTATGAAAGAATTAAGTGAAAACCTTCATATTGAAAGAGATCTGAAGAAGAGTTAGAAAAGAAGGTAGAGAGGAAACTGTTGAAGAATATTGCATCAATCTATAAAAATGAGAATGCTCCCATAGATCACATCTGGAAAAAAAAGAATAATGTTTATACTATGAAATTGGCCACTTCCTACTTGGAAATTGTTATCTGGAAAAATCTGCTGACATATCCAGAATTACTTTTTTTTTTAAACCAAAGATTATGATGAGGATGTGGTTCCCCATTAGCTTGAGTAGATATAGAAGTTACCTGGACTCATGAAGATACTAGTCTTCCACTAAAGAGACTGCCTGGAAAGGTCTCCTAAGCTTCTCCCACATGTGGTCTCAATACAGAGGAAACACTGGTTCAGTCGTTTTGATCCATGAGAGTGGGACAGCAGAGCCTAAGCTCCTAAACATCACCCAGTCTTAGCTGGGATTTGATGGGAACACTAGCAGAGAAAGCCCACTAAGAACTGCAAGACCAGATGTGGGTCTCCTATGACCACTGTGTGTTCCATCAGTCTGTCTCTATATCTCTCTCCCTGTTTCCTTTGGGGATGGGCCAGGAAGAGAGAGGATAGACGAGCAGAAGAGCTCTTCAAAAGTAGTGAAAACGCAGCAAGGGCACTTCTAATCATGACTTCAATGTTAGCTTTTTTTTTTTCATGCCAGTCATTCTTTATTTTTTTAAGTAGTTTATTTATTTTAATTGGGGGATAATTAATTTACAGTATTGTGATAGTTTTTGCCATACATCAACATGAATTGGCCACAGGTATACATGTGTCTCCCCCACCCTGAACCCCCTCCCATCTCCCTCCCCACTCTATCCCTCTGGGTCATCACAGAGCACCAGCTTTGGGTGCCCTGCTTCATGCATCCAACTTGCACTTGTCATCTGTTTTACATATGTTAATGTACCTGTTTTAATGCTATAATGTTAGTTCTTGAATTTGATTACAGAGCTTGTCCAAGAAATACTAGATTTAGACTGAAAGATTAAAACACTTAAGTTAAAATTATCTATCTTACTGTCATTGCCAAAAGTAATGAGTACCTTTAGAAGAAGTTTGTGTAATAAAAATATTAATATTTGCATACATCTGGCTTGTAGGTACCAGTTGTATAAAAATAACATATAGTAAGATGAGAAAATTAAAACACGCTTACTCCTTGGAAGGAAAGTTATGACCAACCTAGATAGCATATTCAAAAGCAGAGACATTACTTTGCCAACAAAGGTCCATCTAGTCAAGGCTATGGTTTTTCCTGTGGTCATGTATGGATGTGAGAGTTGGACTGTGAAGAAGGCTGAGCGCTGAAGAATTGATGCTTTTGAATTGTGGTGTTGGAGAAGACTCTTGAGAGTCCCTTGGAATGCAAGGAGATCCAACCAGTCCATTCCGAAGGAGATCAGCCCTGGGATTTCTTTGGAGGGAATGATGCTGAAGCTGAAACTCCAGTACTTTGGCCACCTCATGCGAAGAGTTGACTCATTGGAAAAGACTCTGATGCTGGGAGGGATTCGGGGCAGGAGGAAAAGGGGATGACAGAGGATGAGATGGCTGGATGGTATCACCAACTCGATGGACGTGAGTCTGAGTGAACTCCGGGATTTGGTGATGGACAGGGAGGCCTGGAGTGCTGCAGTTCATGGGGTGGCAAAGAGTCAGACACGACTGAGCGACTGAACTGAACTGAACTGAAAATGAGAAAAAGTGTTGTTCCTTATTTGATCTCCTTGAGACTCATTTCAGATGCTTTGCCTTCATGCATCTACTAACCTGGGGGCAGGAGGAGAAGGGGACGACAGAGGATGAGATGGCTGGATGGCATCACTGACTCCATGGACATGAGTTTGAGTGAAATCCAGGAGTTGGTGATGGACAGGGAGGCCTGGCGTGCTGCGATTCATGGGGTCGCAAAGAGTTGGACACAACTGAGCGACTGAACTGAACTGATCTACTAACCTGCATATATAAATTCTTCGTGACAGTGAGCATTTCTGATTCTTCCAGTTAGGTGGATCTTTAGCTAAGAGGATAGATGTGTAAGAAATAAGCCAGGATCAATCAGTGATGAGGGACTTCTGTGGAAGCAGCAGCGCTTCCAATATCTTATAAAATTCTTCCAGTATGATATGAAGAAGTCTGGAGAAAAATTCATGATGTAAGAACAAGATGAGGGAATATAGTGTTAAATGTGAAGAAGCAGAGGAAAAGAGAGATAAAATAAATAAAATATTTCATCACTAATGAAGAACTCCAAAGCACACAGGGTCCACAGCCTATAACTTTTATACTGTGAGCAGCACGATGTTTCACTGTGGATATTCTTAAAATAAATGATAATAACTTTAATCCACAATAGTCAGTAAAACAGTGATATTCACCATGAGACAATCATCACCTACTTCAGAAGAGTTTCTCAAAACTTATCCTTCTTGTAGGCTATTGGAAGGCAAAATATCAAAACTCCTCTGTGTAGCAAGTACAATATCATGATTCACCTCTGCTAAGAATAGGAAATCTTTACCCATGTCAATTGGCAAGGTGTTCCACAAAGGTCAGCATCGTAGCTTGTTTTTTTAACTTTATCAATAATATCAATTGTACTCTACTTGATTTTAGCCATTCAGAGAAATCCAAATATACACTACATTCTCCAGGGCCTCAGGCCCTGAAGAGAAGACATCAGCTCTAAAAAAGGAAGAAACAGAAAGGTGAAAAGGGAGTTTTTGAGAATGTGTAACAAAAATGAGAATAAATAAATAAATGTGTGTGTGTTGGATATGAGTTAAGTTTCATCAAAATCACAGTATGATACAGTCACTTTAATACCAAAGACTTTTAAGTTCTATTGCTTTTATTATTCTAAATACACATTTTTATGATTAATTAGATTATTTGATTATGAAGCATATTCTGATACATCCTGTGGCTATCATACCTGAGTTACTGAGTATGGCAAATTGTATGGATTCATAGATAGAAATGGAATATCTTTCCCAAAGATTTTGTGTGAAGTTAATAGATAGTCCATGAAAAAGGGGATTATAATTGATAAGTTTGATAAATATTGGCTTAAAAAGTTCAATAACTATGTATTTCAGAATTTCTCAGAAAATTTACAATCTTAATGAGAACTGTAACAAAATACTAATGGAAAATAATGAGCTTAGAGGTTACTTTGGATGACCAAGAAACAAGATGCTTAAACAGGTGGAAACTGGTACTTAACAGGAACGTTAAAAAGTCACTAGTGTTGCGGCATAAAGTGAGGTTGGAGAAACACCCAGATATCCAATTGTGTGAGGTTTGTAGGATATGTTAAAATTTTGTTATTTTAAGAGAAATGTTAAGGGTTTAAAAGATTTCAAACAGAGAGGCAAATAACCTGGGTGCAGCAATATAGAATGGATTTAGGTGTGGAAGGAACAAAAGAAGGGAGGTACAGGTCAAAAGATTGTGCTAGTATTTGAAATGAGGGACTGCACGGAGATCCAACCAGTCCATTCTAAAGGAGATCAGTCCTGGGTGTTCTTTGGAAAGAATGATGCTAAAGCTGAAACTCCAATACTTTGGCCAACTCATGCCAAGTGTTGACTCATTGGAAAAGACTCTGATGCTGGGAGGGATTGGGGGCAGGAGGAGAAGGGGACGACAGAGGAAGAGATGGCTGGATGGCATCACCGACTTGATGGACATGAGTTTGGGTGAACTCCGGGAATTGGTGATGGACAGGGAGGCCTGGCTTGCTGCAATTCATGGGGTTGCAAAGCGTCGGACATGACTGAAACTGAACTGAACTGAACTGAAAAGATCTTTCAACCAGAATGGTGCTGAGACTTGAATACTTCCAAGAATATTTTATTAATTGACCCATATATTGTTAAAAAATTAGTATGGACTATGAAAATAGAGCTGTTCTAGCCAGGAGCTGTATCTTTAAACAAATCATAAGAACCCTAGTTTCCTACAGCTTACATTCTACTAGCTCCAGAAAGACAAAAACACAAGTAAACAAACAAATGAATAAGTAATATAGTTAATATGGTAATAATGATTCTGCAGAAAAATACACAAGTACAAAGCTATTTGTAAAAAATCGATTAGAATACATAGAATGAAAATAAAAGTGTTGAAAATACAACTAAAGTGGACAAAGTACTATTGAGAATAAAACATAAAGAGAAAAATAAATTTTAAAAATATATGGAAAAAAGATGAGAGAAAAGAAAGATATTTATGATGATCAGTTCAGTTCAGCCACTCAGTGATGTCCAACTCTTTGCGAACCCAGGGACTGCAGCAGGCCAGGCTTCCCTGTCTATCACCAACACCTGGAGCTTACTCAAACTCATGTCCATCGAGTTGGTGATGCCATCCAACCATCTCATCCTCTGTCATCCCTTTTTCCTCTTACTTCAATCTTTCTCAGCATCAGGGTCTTTTCTAATGAGTCAGTTCTTCACATCAGGAGGCCAAAGTACTGGAGTTTCAGCTTCAACATCAGTCCTTCCAATGAACACCTAGGACTGATCTCCTTTAGGATGCACTGGTTGGATCTTCTTGCAGTCCAAGGGACTCTCAAGTGTCTTCTCCAACACCACAGGTCAAAAGCATCAATTCTTCAGTGCTCAGCTTCCTTTATGGTCCAACTCATACATCCATTCATGACTACTGGAAAAACCATAGCTTTGACTAGATGGACCTTTGTTGGCAAAGTAATGTCTCTGCTTTTTAATATGCTGTCTAGGTTGGTCATAGCTTTTCTTTCAAGGAACAAGTGTCTTTTAATTTCATGGCTGCAGTCACCATCTGCAGTGATTTTGGAGCCCAAGAAAATAAAGTCTGTTACTGTTTCCATTGTTTCCCCATCTCTTTGCTGTTAAATGATGGGACAGCATGCCATGATCTTAGTTTTTTGAATGTTGAGTTTTAAGCAAGGCTTTTCACTTTCCTCTTTCACTTTCATCAAGAGGCTTTTTAGTTTCTATTCACTTTCTGCCATAGGGTGGTGTCATCTGCATATCTGAGGTTATGGATATTTCTCTCAGAAATCTTGATTCCAGATTGTGCCTTGTCCAGCCTGGCATTTTGCATATGTACTTTGCATGTAAGTTAAATAAGCAAGGTGATAATATACAGCCTTGATGTACTCCTTTCCCAATTTGGAACCAGTCTGCTGTTCCATGTCTAGTTCTCACTGTTGCTTCTTGACCTGCATACAGATTTCTCAGGAGGCATGTAAGGTGATCTGATATTCCTATCTTTTTAAGAATTTACAGTTTGCTGTGATACACACAGTCAACGGCTTTGGTGTAAATGTTTTTCTGGAACTCTCTTGCTTTTTCTATGATCCCACATTAGAAAACTGATCATGTTTTGTTGGGTGTTGATTTTAAGTGACGTAGTGATATCTGTTGGAATACTGAAACTGTGCCATATCATGGATGTATACAAAACTGTTTGTATCAAGCAATATTCCCCAAATCACTCAACTTACTGTGTATTAGCTACCTGCACACACAAAAAAAGAGAGAATAAACAATTGAATAATTTGTCTAATTATAGTTTTACATGCAGAGTAAGAAGTGAATGGATAAGAAGCAAGGAGAAAATTACTGGAAAATTTCCAATGATAGCTTTGTTCAACATTTTTTGGAAAATAATAGTCATGAAGAAAGAAGAGACTCTATAGGATTAACTTTACTGGGTGAGAAGATACTTTGGGTTTTGCTTATGTTAGCTAATTATTTTAAGGCTCTCTTCAATAGCCCTGTAGCTCCATACTGAATGTTCATGTTAGATAGTGTGAGGAATAATCTGTAACAGATGGGCCTCATGCTACATTTAGCATATTGGGTGTGAAAATTATTATAGTAATTAATTTAAAGACCTAAAAGAGGAAACAGACGGCTTACTAGAAAGTATATTAGGATTTGGAATGTAAAAGGAATGAATACTAAAGCTCTAATACTACTTTTAAAGTAATTGGTGCCATTTAGAATAATCAGAATCATGATTCTTCTTTACATCTTATAGGACCATGTGAGAGGTATAAGAACATCTTCTTTAACTTGTAGATTAAAAATGTGAATTGAATACATGCTTATTAAAACAAAAAAGTCTTAAGCATTCCAGAGTTAGATTTTCAACTCTTACTCGTTATTTCCTTTTACTCATCCTTCATTTTCATGACTCCATAGTTTCCCTGTGATATCCAGTTGTATATTCAATACTGACTATTGGAAAAGTCATATCATCTTTAAGCAAAGTGCAGTATATGATACTATACTATTCCTATATATAATCCATAGCATTTTGCATAGTTTGCACCACAAGGATGCCTATAACTATTCCTTAACAGCTGATTATCTCTTTACTCATGAGCAAAAATATTACTGCAGATTCTGTCACAGGTTATGTTCTCTAGGAGATGCTTAGATAGAATTTCAGATACAAGATGTATGTTATGAAACCACACTGGGGCTTCCTTGTGGCTCAATGTAAAGAATCTTCATGCCAATGTAGGAGACATGGGTTCGATCCCTGATCCAGGAAGATCCCACATGCTGTGGAGCAACTAAGCCTCTACCTCCCAATGCAGGAGATGTAAGAGATGATGGTTTGATCCCTGGGTTGGGAAGATCCCCTAGAGGAAGCCAGAGCAACCCACTCCCGTATTCTTTCCTGGAGAATCCCATTGACAGAGGAGCCTGTTGGGTTACAGTCCATAGGGTCGCAAAGACTCAGACACAACTGAAGCAACTTAGCACAAGTATGACATGATCTTATGTGAGATTTCATATTAAAAGAGCAAACACTTGCACAGGTTCTCATATTGTAGTGCTGACTGGGCCCTGCAATTAGAGGACACCAAGGCATAGATGGAATATGTGATGATCTCTATGAGAATAAAGTGCTACTAGTCCAGGATGGGAGATTCCAAATGTAGACAACCTAAACTATGTAATTGTTGGTCTCTTTAAGGAATTGTGCCATAACAGGGGCTCAGCACTGTTCTTTGTTGCTGGCACATTCGTATCAGCAGAAATGGTTCACTTTAGAAAAGCATGGATTCATGGTATCAAACATGGTAGAGTCCTTCTCTGTCACAGTGGCCACTTCACACTACATACATGTAATGTATCCATTACAATGAACTGGGTTGCACAGTGACTGGATAGTTTATTTTAATGGTCTAAATAATTTTACCTTTTCTATGATGGGTGCTTTCTAGTGGGCATTAGAAAGGTAATGTAATGCCAATTTACTTTTATATCCACTCATATATGCCCATACTCATGATTTCACCCATCTTCCTTGTTTCCCAGTCTTTAGGAGAATTTCCCTTCGCTAATGCTTTTTATGGTCACCTCTTAGGAGAACGCAGCCTTTGTCTATGTCAGTTAGTACTCACATTTGTAAACTAAGATTGTTTCTTCTTCCTTCAATTGGCCATATGGCATTCTTCCATAAAAACATAGGCTGATATTAAGGGAAGATTACTGGTGCAAAGATGGTTGATGTCGTAATACTTACAACAGCTTATTCTTATTTATGCTTTTACTACTTTATCTTGCAATAGATTATTTTGGGGACATGGCTTGGTACATCTGACAGAATCCAGCTTATGATGGCAACTGGTCATTTAGTGTCCCATAATTAAGTCTTCAAAATCACTGCAGATGGTGTCTGCAGCCATGAAACCAAAAAGATGCTTACTCCTTGAAAGAAAAGTTATGACCAACCTAGACAGCATATTAAAAAGGAGAGACATTACTTTGCCAACAAAGGGCTGTCTAGTCAAGGCTATGGTTTTTCCAGTAGTCATGTATGGATGTGAGAGTTGGACTATAAAGAAAGCTGAGTGCTGAAGAATTGTTGGTTTTGAGCTGTGGTGTTGGAGAAGACTCTTGAGAGTCCCCTGGACTACAAGGAGATCTAACCAGTCCATCCTAAAGGAAATCAGCCCTGAATATTCATTGGAAGGACTGATGCTGAAGCTGAAACTCCAATACTTTGGCCACCTGATGCAAAGGGCTGACTCATTTGAAAAGACTCTGATGCTGGGAAAGATTGAAGGCAGGAGGAGAAGGGGATGACAGAGAATAAGATAGTTGGATGGCATCACCAACTCAATGAACACGAGTTTGAGTAAACTCAAGGAGTTGGTGATGGACAGGGAGGCCTGGCATGCTGCAGTCCATGGGGTCACAAAAAGTCAGACATGACTGAGCGACTGAACTGACTGACTGATTAAGTTGTCTATGCTTATCCAGGTCTAGGGCAGGGGTCCCCAGCCTCCAGGATCTAGTGCCTGATGATCTGAGGTGGAGCTAATGTAATAATAATAGAAATAAAGTGCATAATATATGTAATGTGCTTGAATTATCCTGAAACCATCCGCACCTCACCCCATCCCACCCAATCCCTGGTCCATAGAAAACTTGTCTTCCATTAATCTGGTCCCTGGTGCCAAAAAGTTTGGGGACTGTTGGTCTAGAGACATACCAAGTGTTGTTTCTCCAAAATCATATAATTCTCTGGTGGAAATTTTATGGCCTTCCTTCAGAAACTATAACCTGTGTCATAATGTTTCTAATATTTTTGCCACAAACTCTCACTAAGTTCATAAGATGTGACAGATAATATGGCCACAGTGGCAGGAATGCTTGTATCATACCTTGGAGCTATTGCAGAGCCCTTTCCTTGTTTAGGTCCCACCCGAAGCTGGAAGTTTTTTGCTTGCCTGGTAACTCGCCAGAGCATATCCCTAGGTGTGAAATTTCTATCTCTAGCACTAGAAGAGGTCCACCAGAAATTGTGCTTCCTTCTTTGTGGTAGGAAGTACAAGGTGCAATAATTTGTCTTTTGTTTTGCAGATTATAGGTTTACATACCCACTAGACCCTTACAAATTTTATAACAGATGTTTGGGTATTCAAAAGATTAATCTCCTGGTCTCTGGAGTGTATGCATCTAACCAAGATTTTCGGTCTGTCCAATTATTGCTTGGCCTACCCAGTCAACACAGTGTCATCAATATGAGACCAATCTGATATTCTGTAAGATATTCAGACTGTCAGGGTCACTGTATTGTACTATGACAGAGGGCAGGGCAGAAAATTAACATGGCCTTGGGAGGAAAATGAAAACGTGTGCTGCTGGCTGCTTCACATCAGTGCTACAGCATCTAATTCTCCTTTCTTATAAGGATGGAAGAGTTCAGTTTTCAAATCAATGGCTAATATGATGTATCTGAATATTCTTAATATGCTCTAGCAAAAATACCACCTATAGCATGGTGGCTATAGTCAGGGATACAATATTGTTGAGCTTGAAATAGTCTATAATCATTCTTCAGCAGCCATCTTGCTTTTGCAGGGATCACACTGGTGAAAAAAATGAAGAGTGGACAGATTACACCACCTGAATACTTTGGATCCTTAAAAGTACCACTAGTTTTTGCCAAAGACTTTATTCAGGATAAGATATGGTTTTTATTTACTATCTTGCCTGGATGTATGTAATCTCAAAGACTTCTTCCTGATTTACTCATTAAAATAACCTATACCCTAAGACTATGAACCCAGTATAGAGATTGTGCCAGTTATATATTTGGGGATCAGAAAAATGATCACCAGTTGTCTTTGCAAAATGAAAATATACACTGCCAATCAGACTTTGGTCAGGACTCCCTTTATTGTCCCAGCCCTATGTACTCACACTCCAAAGATACCATGATAATGGTACTGGCTATGAATCTCCTCTCAGTTTAAGTATCTATGAATCTTTACAATGTCTGGGTATTTTCCCTTACTCACTGTATACTTAGTGCCTATGTAAATGGCCATACAGAATTTTGAGGACATTACTGAAAGATCCATTATTTTGTACACTTGCTATATTGTAATAGGATCTCTCCTCCTGAATACCCAGCCACATGTTCAGTTGATAGATTCCATAGTAGTCAAATAGCTCAGTTGTGGAAACTGAACAAAAAATCATAGCTTTGTATTGGGTATATGGCCTCAGCTATCCAGTCACTCATCCTTGATTTTTTCCTGCATAGTATTACCCTTATCAACTGTCCATTTATTTTGCCATAAAGGACAATATCAGAGAAGGCAATGGCACCCCACTCCAGTACTCTTGCCTGGAAAATCCCATGGATGGAGGAGCCTGGTAGGCTGCAGTCCATGGGGTCGCTAGGAGTCGGACACAACTGAGCAACTTCACTTTCACTTTTCACTTTCATGCATTGGAGAAGGCAATGGCACCCCACTCCAGTACACTTGCCTGGAGAATCCCAGGGATGGGGGAGCCTGGTAGGCTACCATCTATGGGGTCACACAGAGTCAGACACAACTGAAGTGACTTAGCATGGCATAGCATAGCAAAGGACAATATGTTTCACTAGACATCTCCATAATTCTCTGTGGGTCAGAACTTTTTGGATGCCACTTAGACCTTGCAGGTTCTTACAATAATTATGACACCCCGACCTCTGGACTTCTGGACATTAAATATTTCTTTTGTTTCTGCGTTCTATCATCCCTATCCTTCCTTTAAGCTATGTTCTATAATAGTCTCTCATATAAATTTTTTGGAGTGTTTTGGAATTGAAGAGCTTCCTAGGGATGTAAGAGAAAAAGATGTATAATTAGGTGCATGCCTAATTACCCAAAGTTTTTCACACCATTCTTTAGCATTTGCCATGGCAATTCTGGTGTTTCAGTTTACTCCATTAAATTAGCATCATTTTTTCTGTGCATCTAGGAGGCACCTTAATGATGAACTGACACCAGTTCCTGGGGTCTCTACCATGATGTTAAATATTTTCTCTTTGGAGAGGTTTCCCAAGTTAAAAAAAATTCTCTCCAGTTTTGTGGTTGGTATTCTTTATCCTTTGACTTCTCACTAGAGGAGATAAGCTTTGTGTATAAGGAGGAGTCTGGCTTTTATTCCTGGCTTTCAGTTGCCAGTCACCCACCCTCTGTTCTTTGTTGTCTTTAAATAGAGAACTGGGGTGCCTCACAATATTCTTTCAACCCCTTATCCTTATAGCTACTATATCTTCAATACATTTCTAATGTCTAATATCACGTAGGCTAGTGCACTCTATTCCACAAGAATAGCCTCACAATTCATCACTGGTGAAAGTTTTAACAAGTGGACTGCCACCCTGTGCTAGTGGTTGCCTGTGCTTATACTGCCAACCACGTGGTGAATCACCCAGTTCTAAAACCTCATTTTATCATTTGCTTTTTTGAATCATATACTCCCAGTGCAAATATTGCAAGTAGCATTCGCTAGCAGCAGATACTAAGATTCAGTTTAAAGTGTAAAGTTGTTATTAGAGATCATAACCAATGGAAGGAAGAAGAAAGAAAGATTATTGGGCAGAGGAAGTAGTTGAGCTTCAGTTCTGCACCCCCTCATCTTGATCCATCTGACTAAGAGCCCATTAGATATTCCTACATCAAGCCAAGACATCAAACCCAATGCTTGTGGCACTCCTCTCAGACACAAGATGTGGGTTGCTCTGAGATCTCTGTAGCTGAGACAGTTCCAAGAGGGCCCCACATCTGGAGAGTGAGTACTTACTGCTCTCCTCAACTGTACAACAAATTCTTCCTTGAAAAGAGAGATGCAATTCTGTATTTAACACAACCTTGTTCTCTGATGTCATGCTATCAGAGAATACACTTTTAACAAATCATTTGTTTGCCCTATTGTTACTTGTTCCTATATTCTTAATAAGAACATTTATAGAAGTTAAATATATGTTAATAGTGAATGTAATTTTACATAAAATCAACATTGACATCATAGAAAAATTAATGATATATATAAGTAAAAATATATAAATATATATAAACTATATGTAAATGAAGGGTATTGAATGATAGTTTGGTCCTATGTGTACCAGATCAAAATAAAAACACAGATAAATTAGGATAGAGTTCAGCTGCCTATAGTGAATACCTGACATAAAACGACAAACAGGGGTAAAATGGGTAGTTAGGTTTGTCTTTCTCATGTTACAAGTACTTGGAAGGTAGGTATTACAGGACCTGAAGAGCTGCTCAAAGTCCCAGGCTCCTTTTATCTTTCTTCTTCACTATGCTTAGCCTGCGTCTTTCATCCCCATGGTTATAAGATGGTAGCTACACTACAGGTGTGAGATTCTGTATCAGACACAAAGGGAAAAGGGTAAATGGTAAAGATGGTTGATGACTGTTTTCTTTTATCAGGAGAAAAAAAAAATAGCTTTCACAGAAGCCTTCCTCTGGAGATTTATCCTTAGATCTTGATGTTTAGAATCATCACATGGCCACCGCTACCTGCAAGGATGCCCGTAGGTGCAGTTTTCTACCTGAGCACATTGGTACCCAAAACTATGCTAAGATTCCTTTGTTAAAGTAGAGCAGGATGCAACCTGCAGTGTTTGCCACAGGGCATGTTTAAATTTTTAATTACCATTGACTCTTAATACTATTAATATTGTGGAAACACACTTGATAGAGAAATTTAATATTTTTAGCATTATTGATACACACTATGTTCAGTTTATTTTATTTGTAGATTGAGCCCAGGTTCACCAAATCATTTTGCCCTGAAACTCTTTCAGGTAGTTAACAAAATAAAGGCACATATACCTGATACAATCCTTTCAAGTTTAAAGCCATTCTTCCAAGATAAAAAAAGAAAGGAAATGAACGTTTCTATAGTTATCTATCAGAAAAACATGTTAACCTTTTAGCCCAGATGGTGTTGCAACGTGCTGTAAAATTCCCCCTTCCTTTCACCATGTATCAATAATAAATGATTTATTTTTAAAAAGAAAAAAGAATATAAGACCATACTCCAAACTAAGTTAAACATCCTAGTGGATCAGAAATAGAAACTCAACAAGATAAGGCTAATGCCTGAGGCGGGAGGGGAAGACTTGAGGCAGAAAAGAGGGGTCAGGAGGTCATTATCTGTGGCATAATTGACAACTGAAATGTTCCTTCCAAGATTATAGGTCACCAAAGTCAATTTTACCATGTGAAACTGGGGACTAGAGCCTGGATCTTCTATTCATGTAAAAGTGAAAGTGAAGGTGTTAGTCACTCAATCGTGTCCAACTCTTTGAGACCCTGTGGACTATAGCTCACCAAGCTCCTCTGTCCTTGGAATTCTCCAGGTAAGGATACTAGAGTGGGTTGCCATTCCCTTCTCCAGGGGATCTTCCTGACCCACAGCTTGAACCCAGATCTCCTGCATTGCAGGCAGATTCTTTACCATCTAAGCCACCAGGGAAGCCATTTTAAAATGCATGCAAAGTTGCTTAATGCAGTCATGGTTAGGGCTCCAATTCCTATCAAGTTTCTTCCTAGAATGTCAAGAGGAAGCAGTCAGAGTCTCAAAGCTAGAAGTTTACTGAAGTCACCTACTAAATTTCCCATCATCTGCAAGATCCCCAGTAGGACTGGGGTCAGGGCCCTGAATCTGTTTTTATACCAGGGAATCCCAAAGCTAACCTGTTGGTGACAGGAAAACCACCGGACAGATAGACAAGTTCCAGAGTTTCTCCATAACTCCAGCCCCACTTGCAGTCATTCTCTAAATTGTTTGAAACCTTTCCCTGTCTCCTTTTATCTCTCTTCAGTGGTTTGAATCCTGTTTTCAAAAATACTGATCTTAGAAATTCTAATAACCCCATCACAGCAATTTACTTACATAGCAATATTTTGTTTCTTTAAAAAGATTTTAATGTCAATGTGTCACCTCTGCCACTATTTTAAAAATAAATGTCCTGCCCCGCCATAAGATATACTAATGAAATTAAGCCGCATAAGACTATGCTTTCTCCTAGATATATCATTTATCAAATTAATACCACTTAACTATGTTAATAAGGAAGGAAATGGAAACTCATTCCAATATTCTTGCCTGGGAAATCCCATGGAAAGGAGTCTGGTGGGATATAGTCCATGGGGTCACAAACAGTCTGACACAACTTAGTGATTAACAACAACAAAATATGTTAAAAATAGACAGCTTTCTTATGTACCAATGAAATGTAAAACTGATTCAATGTAAGAGAAGAAAGCAAATAAATGAAGCAGGATTTCAACAGCATCTGAGCTTAGCAGAGGCAACAAACGTGCTGTAGAAGGCAAAATGTTTGATTAAGCTGAGACAGAGACTAATTTTTGACAGAAGTAGAACTCTCCAAACATTATCTTCTTAAGGATCCAGCCTGGAAATTCCAAAGTCATCTTTTTTTGACTCTCCTAAAAACTCTACTTATGCTTAAAAAATATAATAACTTTCTGTGAAAGAAAATTACATGATTTCCTCATCCAAATACCACCCTTTTTGAACTAGGTCTTATTTATTTAGCCCTACATTTTTTTGTATTTTCAGTAAACCAGAGCTAATATTGATGTTTCTTCTAATTTGCAAACCTATGAAACAGATAATACCTAAAGTTTAGTGAATTATTTTTAGTCAGACAAACAAATTCCCCTGTGATTTTGGCAGAAGATAGTAAACAAATTTCACTTTACTCTGGCTGCCAAAATGGACTAGTTAGAAGCATAAATTATTTGCTTTGTCTTTATAGCATATGCAGTCATAACAAAGTAAGAGAAGACTATAATATAGTTACTTTAATTATGTATACATAAGCAGATATTTAAGTTTTTCCTAAGAGAATTGAGAAGTATAGATAAACATGTTTGCATGCGAACACACACACACAAAATGTTAAGCATGTAATCATTTTTGGTGGATCTGATATTCCAATTCTGTTCATTTCAGGGGCAGAGATAGTGCTTATGAAACAGTCCACCAGACATCATGTTTAGATTTGGTATGAGAATAAATAGATTTTACTGTTACTTGTCTGACAAAATTGTAATGTGTTCCATTGATAATTTGGTCTAGAAAGCTTGGATCATAACAAAGATTGTAATAAACCTTGAATTTTTTCTTGGTAGATGGGCACTGGAGTATATGAAATTTATTTCTGGCATTCTCCTTTCTCCTTATCAATCTCTCTCTCGTTCCTCTCAGACTACTTGCCTATACTACCCCAAACCTTTTTATAAATCGCCCCAACTCATGCAAATTATATCACTGTTGCTGTTGTTCAGTCACTAAAGGCTTCCCTGTCCTTCACTCTCTTCCAGAGTTTGTTCAAACTCATATCCATTGATTTGGTGATGCCATCTAGCTGTCTCACCCTCTGTCACCCCCTTATTCTCTTGCCCTCAATCTTTCCCAGCATGAGGATCTTTTCCAATGAGTTAGCTCTTCGCATCAGGTGCCCAAAGTATTGAAGCCTCAGCTTCAGCATCAGTCCTTCCGATGAATATTCAGGGCTTATTTCCTTTAGGGTTGACAGGTCTGGTCTCCTTGCTGTCCAAGAAATTATATCATATTTCAGTGCTTTGTAAAAGAGGTCATAAACCATTGGCTCCACACTTCATACAGCTCTTAGATGTCTTGAGTGGTGCTTGCACTGTGGAAACACAAATTGGCAGCAAATACTAGTTCTTAAATCTAGATTTACAGCTTTTCTTGGAAGCAATTAGCAACTTTGAGCCTGTTATCTCTGCCTTCCCACATGACAGTGATTGTTCAGGGCTGACTAGAAGCTGCTCCTCTAGAAAGGTCATGTGGTCTCCAGTTTACAGAGCCTCTTCTAGCCTCCCTTGCATTATATTTGAACTTAGATGTTTCTGCAATTTGCATTAACAGCATGGTCCTGTGGGCATTTGAGTTTGTGACCCCTATTACATATCTTTCTCTCTCAACTGTCAGCTAAACCCAATTAACATGTTTATTGATAAGACAATATCTCCCACTGGTATGTATTAGTTCAAAATACTTGAAAATATTCAACACTTTAAATCTTTCAAAATCTTTATAAAAAAGAAGTGTTTAAATGGAATCTCTGTTTATATAAGTTGTTGTTTCTAGACAAGTCTCTTTCTAAAAACTTCTCAATCATGGGATGGCCATTCTAGCTTCACCATTTGGCCAAACAGTCCTCTTGCTGCTGCTAAGTCGCGTCAGTCGTGTCCGACTCTGTGCTACCCCATAGACGGCAGCCCAGCAGGCTCCCCTGTCCCTGGGATTCTCCAGGCAAGAACATTGGAGTGGGTTGCCATTTCATTCTCCAGACATGAAAGTAAAAAGTGAAAGTGAGGTCACTCAGTCATGTCCGACTCTTCGAGACCCCATGGACTGCAGCCTACCAGACTCCTCTGTCCATGGGATTTTCCAGGCAAGAATACTGAAGTGGGGTGCCATTACCTTCTCCCCATTGTCCTCTTACTCCTAACTTTTTGAAACTTTATGTCTATATCTGTAAGTGTAAAATAATTAGATGCTAAGATCTTCTTTCCCTACTTCATTACCTCCATTTTTATCTTGATTCCTTCTATCTATCCCTTACTTTCTCTTCATTTTAAAGTTGAGATTCATTTTTTCCTTTGGGAGGATATATTCTAGAATCACTCTTAGAGCTTTTTGTATTCCCAAGTTTTTATGTGGCTGTTTGTGTGACAGCCATTATACACTGAGTTATGTTTTTTTTAAATATGTTAAATGTTTTGTTTCACATATATAGTGGGGATGAATTTTTTAAATTTGCAGCAGTAGTTCAGTTCAGTTCAGTCACTCAGTCATGTCTGACCCTTTGCAACCCCATGAACAGCAAAACTCCAGGCCTCCCTGTCCATCACCAACTCCCGGAGTTCACTCAGACTCATGTCCATCGAGTCAGTGATGCCATCCAACCATCTCATCATCTGTCGTCCCCTTCTCCTCCTGCCCTCAATCTTTCCCAGCAACAGAGTTTTTTCAAATAAGTGAGCTCTTCGCATTAGGTGGCCAAAGGATTGGAGTTTCAGCTTCAACATCAGTCCTTGCAATGAACATGCAGGACTGATCTTTAAGATGGACTGGTTGGATCTCCTTGCAGTCCAAGGGACTCTCAAGAGTCTTGTCCAACACCACAGTTCAAAAGCATAAATCCTTTGGTGCTCAGCTTTCTTTATAGTCCAACTCTCACATCATATATGATCACTGGAAAAACCATAGCCTTGACTAGATGGCCCTTTGTTGGCAAAGTAATGTCTCTGCTTTTTAACATGCTCTCTAGGTTGCTCATAACTTTCTTTCCAAGGAGTAAGTGTCTTTTAATTTCATGGCTGCAATCACCATCTACAGTGATTTTGGAGCCCAGAAAAATAAAATCAGCCACTGTTTCCACTGTTTCCCCATGTATTTGCCATGAAGTGATGGGACCGGATGCCATGATCTTAGTTTTCTGAATGTTGAGCTTTAAGCCAACTTTTTCACTCTCCTCTTTCACTTTCATCAAGAGGCTCTTTAGTTTTCCTTCACTTTCTGCCATAAGGGTGGTGTCATCTGCATATCTGAGGTTATTGATATTTCTCCCGGCAATCTTGTTTCCAGCTTGTGTTTCCTCCAGCCCAGCATTTCTCATGATGTACTCTGCATATCAGTTAAATAAACAGGGTGACAATATACAGCCTTGACATACTCCCATTCCTATTTGGAACCAGTCTGGTTTTCCATGTCCTGTTCTAACTGTTTCTTCCTGACCTGAAAACAGTTTTCTCAAGAGGCAGGTCAGGTGGTCTGGCATTCCCATCTCTTTCAGAATTTTCCACAGTTTATTGTGATCCACACAGTCAAAGGCTTTGGCATAATCAATAAAGCAGAAATAGATGTTTTTCTGGAACTCTCTTCTTTTTCCATGATCCAGCGGATGTTGGCAATTTGACCTTTGGTTCCTCTGCCTTTTTTAAAACCAGCTTGAACATCTGGAAGTTCATGGTAAGAAGTGTTTAATTTATTTGTATCTCTAAATTTGGTCTTTAGGCTGTATCATTTGTTCCAGTGCTGCAACTTCTTATCCAGAGGGAACTACAACTCTAGGCTTGTTAAAGTGCTTCCTTGTTTAAAGAACTTCCTCCTCCTTAAAGCTACAAAAGATTCCCATGAGATCAAACACATTGAAGAAAAATCCCTATCTGTTTGCATTGAGAGAGTTTCCACTGCTCTCTCTCAAGCTTGGATAGGGTTGTCTTAGCTGAAGCCAGAAGCTTGATGCCTAAAATTCAGTTTCCTTTAGTAATTCATTCAACCTTGGTTACCTGGTTCTCATACAGGTCACTTCCCAGAAATTACTGAACCACATAGCCACCCTGCCTCAAGAAAATTACTTATTTATTTTCCTTCAAATAGACATCATTCTGTCACTTCTAAACTTCAGCATGTTTGTTTGCCTTCTTGAATCCCATCTCCTTTATTAATCTGGGCAGGGGTTAAATTTTAGATACTTTCTGAATTTTCCTTTGTTCCTTAAAAGTAGTTTGTTAACAACCTCTGTGGGGAAAGAAAAACAAAAACAAAAAATATTAGCAATCTTGTTAGGATGGACATTTTGAAAACAGAATTCTCAGATGACCCCATGATTCCTTCTCCTAGATGTGGAAAGTTGTGTAATTCTCTCCAATAATGTATCAGTGAGCCTGACCTCATCAGGTGAAAAACATTCTAAAATAAGTCCTATAATTCAGAGACATGGGAAATCAGATAGATTTAAAGTGGCATCCAATGCTCTTCTGCAGATCTTAAATGAGCAAATTGCTACGTTATGGAGAGGGCTGTATGGTGGGCTTCTGTGGGCTTTCTGAAGGATCTCAGAGTGATTCTTAGCTGATAGGCTAGGCTAGGCTAAGCTAAGTTGCTTCAATTGCATCCAGCGCTTAGCCACCTATGGACCATAGCCCACCAGGCTCCTCTATTCATGGGGTTCTCCAGGCAAGCATACTCGAGTGGGTTGCCATCCCCTCCTCTAGGGGATCTTCCCAACCCAGGGAATGAACCTGCATCTTTTATGTCTTCTGCTTTGGCAGGCAGATTCTTTACCACTAGCACCACCTGGGAAGCTGATAACTAACAATAAAACAGGGACTTTCATCCTTAAACTTCAAGGAAATAAAATTTAAAGGCAGTTGATAAGCTTAGAAAAGACCCTGAACTCTAGAAGAGAAAGTGACTTGTTTGACATTGATTTCACTTTTGTTGAAGTCTGACCAGAATACCTAGTTCCACAGGATACAGACATCTGACCTATGGAAATTGTGAAACAATAAATGGGTATTTTTTAAACTGCTGATTGTGGTAATTTGATATGCATTTTAAAAACTACCATAGAGATTTATATAAGAGCTGGAGAAAAAGACAGTATCTCAAAGAGTTACCCTGTACTATCTATCCCCAAGTGTTTCTTACTTAATTGTAATTTCACTCAGCGCAGAGATTTTTATCTTTTTCTTTGTAGTCTCAGTATTATTTTCATATCTGCATAATAGTAGAACACACATCTTCGAATGGATAAATTTATGGAAATATAAATTAACAAACATTATTCTAAGAACTTTTATTACTAAGTTCAGTTCAGTTCAGTCACTCAGTCGTGTCCAACTCTTTGGAACCTCATGAACCGCAGCACACCAGGCCTCCCTGTTCATCATCAACTGCCGGAGTCTACCCAAACCCATGTCCATTGAGTCAGTGATGCCATCCAACCATCTCATCTGCTGCCATCCCCTTCTCCTCCTGCCCTCAATCTTTCCCAGCATCAGGGTTTTTCCAAATGAATCAGCTGGTCACATCAGGTGGCCAAAGGATTGGAGTTTCAGCTTCAACATCAGTCCTTCCAATGAACACCCAGGTCTGATCTCCTTTAGGATGCACTGATTGGATCTCCTTTCAATCCAAGGGACTCTCAAGAGTCTTCTCCAACACCACAGTTCAAAATCATCAATTCTTCAGTGCTCAACTTATTTTATAGTCAAGCTCTCACATCCATACATGACTATTGGAAGAACCATAGCCTTGACTAGACAGATCTTTGTTGATAAAGTAATGTCTCTGCTTTTTAATATGCTGTCTAGGTTGGTCATAGACAACCTAGGAGTAAGCGTCCAAGTAACTTCCAAGGAGTAAGTGTCTTTTAATTTCATGGCTGCAGTCACCATCTGCAGTAATTTTGGAGCCCCCCAAAATAAAGTCAGCCACTGTTTCCACAGTTTCCCCATCTATTTGTCATGAAGTGATGGGACCAGATGCCGTGATCTTAGTTTTCTGAATGTTGAGTTTTGGGCCAACTTTTTCACTCTCCTCTTTCACTTTTATCAAGACGCTCTTTAGTTCTTCTTCACTTTCTGCCATAAGAGAGAGAAACAAATATTGGGGATGATTTGAGGAAATAGAAGGATTGAATATAATTCTTTTATCAGAGCATATATTTTACCCAATGTATAAATTTAAGCAAAAGAGATGGAACTTCTATGTATAAAAGAACAAGTAAGGTAAACTATCATACATTTAATATGATTGTTATCACATAATGAGATGTGGATAGTCTTACTTTCCAGTTTTGTTTTAGAAAGACTGCCTGAGGACATGAGAAAACTTCTATTTCTTAGAAACATTTATATATAACACACAGTAAAGTCACTCACTCTAAGCTTCAACAGTATGAAAGTGCACACACATATGCACACACACATAAAATGAATTAACTGAAAACTAGTGCCCCTGACTGGAAAAGGTCAGTTTTCATTCCAATCCCAAAGGAAGGCAATGCCAGAGAATGCTCAAACTACCGCACAATTGCACTCCTCTCACATGCTAGTAAAGTAATGCTCAAAATTCTCCAAGCCAGCTTCAGCAGTACGTGATCCATGAACTTCCAGATGTTCAAGCTGGTTTTAGAAAAGACAGAGGAACCAGAGATAAAATTGCCAACATCTGCTGGATCATGTAAAAAGCAAGAGAGTTCCAGAAAAATACCTATTTCTGCTTTATTGACTATGCCAAAGCCTTTGACTGTGTGGATCACAATAAACTGTGGAAAATTCTGAAAGAGATGGGAATACCAGACCACCTGACCTGCCTCTTGAGAAACCTATATGCAGGTCAGGAAGCAACAGTTAGAATTGGACATGGAACAACAGACTGGTTCCAAATAGGAAAAGGAGTACATCAAGGCTGTATATTGTCACCTTGCTTATTTAACTTATATGCAGAGTACGTCATGAGAAACACTGGGCTGGAAGAAACACAAGCTGGAATCAAGATTGCCGGGAGAAATATCAATAACCTCAGATATGCAGATGATACCACCCTTATGGCAGAAAGTGAAGAGGAACTAAAAAGCCTCTTGATGAAAGTGAAAGTGGAGAGTTAAAAAGTTGGTTTAAAGCTCAACATTCAGAAAATAAAGATCATGGCATCTGGTCCCATCACTTCATGGCAAATAAATAGGGAAACAGTGGGAAAAGTGTCAGATTTATTTTTGGGGGCTCCAAAATCATGGCAGATGGTGACTGCAGCCAAGAAATTAAAAGACACTTACTCCTTGGAAGGAAAGTTATGACCAACCTAGATAGAATATTTAAAAGCAGAGACATTACTTTGCCAAAAAATTCTGTCTAGTCAAGGCTATGGTTTTTCCAGTGGTCATGTATGGATGTGAGAGTTGGACTGTGAAGAATGCTGAGTGCCAAAGAATTGATGCTTTTAAATTGTAGTGCTGGAGAAGACTCTTGAGAGTCTCTTGGACTGTGAGGAGATCCAACCAGTCCATTCTAAAAAAAATCAGTCCTGGGATTTCTTTGGAGGGAATGATGCTAAAGCTGAAACTCCAGTACTTTGGCCACCTCATGTGAAGAGTTGACTGATTGGAAAAGACTCTGATGCTGGGAGGGATTGGGGGCAGGAGGAGAAGGGGACGACAGAGGATGAGATGGCTGGATGGCATCACTGACTCGATGGACATGAGTCTGAGTGAACTCCGGGAGTTGGTGATGGACAGGGAGGCCTGGCGTGCTGCGATTCATGGGGTCGCAAAGAGTCGTACGTGACTGAGCGATTGAACTAAACTGAACTGAACTGAACTGAATGCCCCTGAAAATCCTACATTTGAAGTAAGGTATATGTGAACACGGAAGGCACAAGAGGCATTACAATATAATGTTATACAGCAACAAAATCTAATACAATTTTAAACTTCATATGGAGAGCAATCATATCAGGGAGTAGGAAGGTAATAGTTGCTCTTTACTAAATTCTAGCAACAGCATTGGGAATACATTGCACATTCAATACTAGGGGTCTCTGGAATGGAAAAAAAAAAGAAATTCATCAGCTGGAATTGGTGAAAGAAGAGGAATTGAAGATTGGGGTCTTAGAAGGATTGAGGCGTTTTGGGAAAATAAGAAAATAACTTATAACATCTAATTGACCCAAACCATCTGGAGTAGGCGAAATTTTCTTCAGTTACATGGAGAATGTAGTCACAGAGGACACTGAAGAAATTACTAGGGCACTACTTCCCAAAGGTTACCTTGAAAACAATTTCCTTAGGAACCTGAGTGGATTCCCAGAAGCAGTTCAACCTTAAAATTTTTTCTCCCAAATGATATTTCTTATCACTTCCTACTCTTAATTTTTTATTTAAAATTTTTGTACTGTCCAGCGCTTTATCCTTTCATTTTTTGGAAACTGTCACTTCATATAAAAATTCATCCAAGTTTTGTTCTTCTTCTTATTATTACCTTTATTATTAACAGTGGAAAGACTGGCAGTTTTAAATTTTAGGAAAGTTAAAGATGCATACATTCTTAATCAGCAGATGATGAATTTGCTAATCCGATTATGCAACTAAAATATAGACAATATTGGTGATGACATATTAAATTGTTATGCATTTAAGTATGCTTTAGAGAAATCTAGAATATAAAAATACATTATAAAATGGCAGGATGCTGTTCCTTAACACTTAAGTATTTCCAAATCCTAAAATAAATGCATTAAGCCATTGGCTTCATTTTCACAGTCACAACTCTCTGATGGCCATGTTTATACTGTAGTTTAATTTATTTCTTCTCTTTCCTAAATATATTCAATTTTTATTATCAATCATACCTCAACAAAGCTTGTAAAATTTTTTAAGCAATAAGAAATACACATAATTTTTAAAAAATATTTAAAAATTATTAGAATACCATACATTGAATGGGTTGTTATCAGAGTATTTTGTAAAATGCCTAAAATTACTTTAAAATGTTCAATTATTTCCCTCATGCTGTTTGCATTTAACACTTGGAACACTTGTTTTATTCTCGCACGCTTAATGAGTTCTTCATCATGTCCCTTCTGAAAGAAGTAAGCCTACCAACAGGGACTTGCCCTTGTGAGGATCTTTCAGGTTTCTGTAAGGTGGATAATTCTTGCCTTCCAGTCTCCTAATAGAGCACTGTGTAATGCATGTCTCCCCTATAAAGCTCCTCCCTCCTCCTCCCAATTTCCTTTACAGCTTTATTCTTTGAAAGAAGAAGCCATTCAAAAATGTTACCTCCTTGCTTGGGCCTTTAGAGCAACGAGTCATTTCTATTGTATCTCTTGTGACTGATGTGAGAGAAGTGTAAGAAATTGAATCAGTCTTTCAAGAGCAGAAGGATTTGCCTGCCACAAGAGGGCTAAATGATAACCGTCAAGTCCTCTTACTGAGCAATTGCGTTTCCATTCCATAAGTAGGTAAAGGCTTTTTAAACTGTATTTTCTTTTTAATAACATATTTTCCTTTAAGTCAGTTCATTTTTGTCAATAAGAGTTCAACCATGCCGGGGTCCAGCCCCGGTGGATCCAGGGAATTCGAAGCAGGGATGGCGTCAGTGAGGATCAGGAAACAATTGCTTAATTAAACGTTAATTAAGGATATAAAGAGTGGTTAAATAAGGATAGCTCAGTGAGGAAATTCAGTGGAGAAAAGAGGCTGAATAATTCAGCCAGAAGGTGAGAGAAAGAACGACATGGGGAGAACAAGCTTCAGTGAACAAGGCCTGCACTTTATTTTCAAAGTAGTTTTTATACCTTAAGTTATGCATAGAGGATAATGGGGGAAGGGGTAGAGTCATTCAGTAAGCCAGGCTTTCTTCCTGCAAACTTATCATATGCAAAAGTTTAGGTGATTTGCATCATCTTCTGGTCTGGAGGCCTGTTAACATTTTAAGACCCTTTCTTCAGAAAACTTATTTTTCTCTAAAGGTGATTAGTCAGATGCCACCCTCCAAAAGCATTAGATAAAGTTGCATTCCTATAGGGCAAAGGTGTGGTGGGCTATAACAAGAAAAAGAATTAACTCAAGGGTCCAAGGTTACAAACATTAAAGCTACTACTTACATTCCTATACACCAATTATATTAATCAATACACTGCCAGGGACACAGTAGGTAAGGGCTATGGAAACTTAGTGCAAACATTGACCCAACAAGTGAAAAACCCTTTACCAATACAATTTCCAATCAATCTTTTAACTGCTCAAAGGAATCTGTATTTAGACAGTTTAAACACTCTTGTCACGCCCAGGAACTTTATTAACTAGAGCTGTAAGTTAACTCTTTTTTCAGAGAGAGGTGGTGGGGGAGAGCCCCTGTAAAGTCAGAGGTGTAGGTGAGAGCACAAAGCAGAAAGTAGGCAGACTCTGGTTTTGGGAGCAGATGCTTGAGAATTTCCAGGGGGACTCCTGAGGCTCGATCCCACCTTTGCGTATGCCGAGCCTCCTTCCTCATGACCTTTGCCACGGACAGAGTTCCTCACGCTGGCTCCCATATGGCACAACCATATATCTTAAGACTGTTACCCAGTACATGATACTGCCATTTATGTTGTCGCTGTTCAGTCACCCAGTCGTGTCCTACTATTTATACCAGTTGTGAAATTGATAAATACAAGGGGTTGCAATTGGGATAAATGAAGGCAGTTAGTACTAATGATTCACCTCTCAGTAAATTCTTATAATTGGTTTCACAGAGGTCTTTCAACTCATTGGAGGCATCCATATAGAAATGCATTGCTTTTTCTCACATCATAGCTATCCAATGTAAAATTCTCTTTGCTGGTAGAAAATGAATGTCCTGGATAAAATTTCATTTTGATTCCCTTTTTGAAAGGTAACTTAGGTCTGAAATTTAGTGTGGTCAATTCGATTTCAATCTAATATTGATTTTTAAACTAATCCCTCCTACTCCAGCATAGGTGAGACCCATAGCTCTGGACTGAGGGTATGCAGTTGTTTATTCTCTTTCAATTCCTTCCATTTCTCTAGGATTTTCTCATGTCTACTGTGAGAGGAGGGGGAAAAGAAAAGATTTCTTATACCGGCACTCTTAGGGAGTAGGTTATCTTTCATGTCAGTAATAAATGTTGCTTACTTTGTGAGTAATTGCAAAGCTGTGAAGGCAGGTTGCTGACTCTTGGTATTCATCCCAGTGGTTTCATAGTTTATGGCTCAGTCCATGGCTGTGTATGGTGTAGAGAGGTCCTAACAGGTTTTGCTGGTGACCATCTCCCTAGGATGTGGTGGTTCTTTCAGAGATACGACTGCATTATCTGACTGTTTTCCACATGGTGACATCACACCACATTACTCAGATAGGCTCAATCCCCATGGATTCCATACTCCCTGATCTCGACCATCTTCCATGTTTCCAGTTCAGGGCACAGCCAGGAAAGGTAGAATACCTTTGTCGCTCAGTCGTGTCCAACTCTTCACGACCCCATGGACTGTAGCCTACCTGGCTCCTCTGTCCATGGGATTTTCCAGGCAAGAATACTGGAGTGGGTTGCCATTTCCTTCTACAGGGGATATTCCCAATCCAGGGATCGAACCCAGGTCTCGCCCACTGTAGGCAGATGCTTTACTGTCTGAGCCACCAGGCAAGTTCCAGTTGAGCTATTTCAAATCTTGAAAGATGATGCTGTGAAAGTGCTGCACGCAATATGCCAGCAAATTTGGAAAATTTAGTGGCCACAGGACTGGAAAAGGTCAGTTTTCATTCCAATTCCAAAGAAAGGCAATGTCAAAGAATGCTCAAACTACCACACAATTGCACTCATCTCACATGCTAGTAAAGTAATGCTCAAAATTCTCCAAGCCAGGCTTCAGCAATATGTGAACAGTGAACTTCCAGATGTTCAATCTGGTTTTAGGAAATAAACATGCATCCAAATGGAGTAAGGTATTGATTCTAGCTTTTGAAAGGCAAGCACAAATTCCAGATGTTTTTCTTAAAGTTCTTCTTCCTTGGGTGTGGGAGCATGCTCAGTTGCTCAGTGGTATCCTGTTATTTGCAACCTAATGGACAATGTCCCTCCAGGCTTCTCTGTTCATGGAATTTTCCAGGCAAGAATACTGGAATGAGTTGTCATTTCCTACCCCAAGGAAGTACCATCTACAATTTAGAAGTGCTGTTGCCAGTTTCTTTAGGGAAGTAAGAAAATAGGGTAGCTTTTTCCCATAGACATTATATTTTCCCCAAACCCCCTACCTTCTAAAAGTTAAGGACCTAGGTGGCACAACCCAATCAAGCAATCTACTAAACCTGTCCAAACTGAGCAGCTTACTAAACAGGAAGTTTAGATGTACAGCAAGATTTCTGAATCATTCCTGAGTTGGTGTGCATTCACAAATATCTAGTCTAAAACATTTATAACCCTATGTAATGATTTACAATTTAAAAAATATGGTTTTATAGATTTCTAGATGATTATATGGATTTCTAGAATTCTAACTCTAGAAACGTAGAGTTACTGGATTTCTAAAATTAATTTTCATCAAAATATATTTATCATACAATAATTATGAAGAAAAATTTAACTAAAGAAGAATATTAAGTACTAACAAATAACAAAGAAAGGTGGTGACTCAAGTGCCACCTACTTGGAACTTTGTTGTGTACTCATAACCTCCAAGATTAATATCAAATATGCCTCATAACTTAATCATTGTTCTCAGGCTTTGACCTCATTCTCTCACTCCTCAATATCTCATACATTGCCTGGTCCCAAAGTTTGATACCACTTCCCTTTTTCTTTAGAGTATTACTTGGACTTTTGTGACTAAGCTGCCTTTAGCCCACCCAGGGTAATTATCACCTTTTGATCCAATATAGCTCTTATGAATGCTTCATAGAAACCACTCTTAACAGGTGCGTCTGCAGTATCATGAGCAGGGCTTAGATAATATAGGAGACTCTCATATTTTCTTCCCTGAGATGTCATAATTGCCATCACAATAATGCCCCTCCCCTTACCAAAAAAATGCTTGGCACTAGTCCTTTGTAAACTCTTCAAATCTATCAAAATATAATTTGGACTTATAAATACACAAGTATGCCCAAAAAGTCTATAATTATGTTGTTCTTTTTTACTGCACTGGAATACACCATAAAAATGATTAGGATATAATGTGACAAAAGTTCAAATGTCATGAGAAATTAAAAATGCAAAATATAATCCACATTAATTAACCAATTATTCTCCAGGGTTCAACCATTGTTGTCTAAAACAAAAAATTAATAAGAATAAATGTTAAGTTTTATTTTCAAACTTTACTGTTAATTTGCAAACCATCTTTCCCATAATTTTCCCCCACCCACTCCCTTTTTAAACTTAATTTATTTCTATCCATGTGTGGTGGTATAGTGCTCTTAAGACTAATATGCTTTCAATTATCAAGTATGGAATTAAGTAAAGGTAGAGTTCTTGTGGGTCATGTGAGAAATTAGTATGATGTAATAGTAACCTCCAAGAACATTAATGGATATTGTATTTTTAAGATAATGGAACAAAAAACCTCTCCAACCCAAATTAAATCTTGAATCTTGTGGTTAATTGATGCAACTTAAATCAAGTAGCAAAAGGAAAGAGACTAGATAAATTAACATATTTAAAATAGGAGGTAAGGTAGGTAGAAACATCTTGGGATTAAACACACACACAAATTGATGAATAATCTCACAGAATCTGTTTAGGTATATGATCATTTAAAAATATCTAATACAATATACATATTATTTTCTTATCTATGTCTTTGTAACAAAATTGTAAACTATCTCTATGATTTAATGTAGATTTACATGATAATTTTAATAAGTTCCTAGAATTATGTTATACATATATAACATGATTCTTTTGGTGATCCCATATTCTCAAACAATTAGCTATCAAGGCAATGTATAAATTGTTCAATTGTTGAATAATTTCCTCAGAACCAATTTCTTGATGTGTGATATTGGTAAAAGGATGTATGTCTTCTTGGGGTATTTGAAAAGAAAAAATTGAAGTTGTATGTTGTATCGATTTACAAAGCCTGTTGTCATCACCAGCATAGCTCTTGGGAATGATTTATCACTGAGTGAACATTAATGGGAACTGCTCTTAATAGGTCCTTCTGAAAGGTCAGATGGATATATAATTTTAATTTAATTTGCATTCCTTCACAAACAATATTTCAAACTTAGCAATTAATTACTTTACAATAATGAACACTTGAACTATTCATACAAATGCATGCATCGTGGGGATCCTCTTCCCTGAGTAAAATCACTGGGTTCCAGCTCTCTGTTTTCATAAAATATTCAATAAAAAACTTTTCAATATTTTTTTGTCTTTTCCTCTTGCCTTCCTTTTGTTTCCATTATCTTTTTGTTCCTTCCTGTCCTGAACAATTCAGTCCTAAATGTATTAGTAGAAGCAAAGTAAGATAGATGTCCATGGTTCAGGGACATGGGGACAGAAACCACAGTGACCTAGAGCAGGTGGTTAGGCCTTGAAGAAGGTGGGGTGGGTGTCCACACTGAAGAATGGGCAGTCCATGTGAAAAAAGTAGAGTGAAGATGGTGGCCTGGTTTGAGGTGTCACATCAAAGCACCATGAGGAAGGTTTGGATGTTGGGAGATGGACGACTGTTTTGTGATACTGGAGTTCAAGAAGGGAGCATAGGGGTATCTATATGGAGTCAGTGACTTTGTAAGTTGTTGTAACTTGATCAAAAGAAGAAATGCATCCTAGAATTGTCAGATCTTGGGTTTTAATAGGGTGGGTGGGTTTAGGGTGTGATCAGACTGGTATGGTGACTTGGAGCTCAAATGAGATGAGAAAGTCATTCATACATTAGTGAGGCCGATATGCAGTGCCAGAGACTGAGAAAGGTGAGGAAGACTTTCCCATAGAGATTTAATGGCGTGAATGTCAGGGTCCAAGCAAGGTCAGGAGGGTGTCTAAGTTGTGCGTGGTCTGCATAAGAGATCAGAGCCCAAGCAGAGGAAAAAAGTAACTACATGGGGGAAGTGGTGACAGTGAAAACAGGACATTTGTTACATATGAGAGAATTAATCAAGTAATTAAGTATAACATGTATAATGTAAGCCAGATTTCTTACTGTTGAAGGAAGAACTAGTAGATAAAGATATAAAAATATGTATTAATTGTGATAGTATATATTTGTTAGATACATATATTTGTTGGATATATTTCTATATATTTTTTAACACATAAAGATATACATATATGTGTATATTTGTACATATGGGTGAATATATGTAAATGGCAGCCCACTCCAGTATTCTTGCCTGGTAGGCTACCGTCCATGGGGTCGCAAAGAGTCAGACACGACTAAGCGACTCACTTTCAGACTTTCTTTCAGATGGATACACACACATATATAAAATATAAATCTGTTCATTCAGAAAGTTTGGGAATAATCTCAATAGCAATGACTAAAAATATTTCATTGGAAAAGAAACTATGGCTTTATAAAAATGACTAATTTGGAGGCTGAGCCAGGGAAATAACAAGAAAATGAGGCTCTAACCTATTGTCATACCCCTAAATGTAAAGTGTTTAAAGAATTAAGGAGTTATGTTTAAATAACACAAAAACCAGTTTTTAGATTTTTTTTTTGGTTCCCTCTGACCAATTGGGAATAACTTGAGTATCAAAATAATAGTAATAACAGATTTTATTTTGTATTGAATAAAACAGAAAATCATGAGTCTATACAAATGTAAGTAAGGGAATAAATAAGACTGTTTGATAAGCAATGGAATAGGAATGTAATCTATATGTATAAGATTAAAAACATCACTTTGTAAAAAATGTATTAATTACAAAGGGGTAAAAAAATAACTTTATAGTGGAGAACCCTGGCAAGTAAAACCATAAGTGATCCAAGAGAACATCATCAGTAAGGAGACAAATTAATATTATGTATCACTTGATGGAAACAGTGAAAAAAATGTGCCATCATTGCTTGATATTTCTTCCTAACTTGCATAACAAAAATCTTAAGGAAATATTAGACAAACCCAAGTAGAAGCACCTTCTACAAAATAAATTACCTATAGCCTTCAAAAGTGTCAGACTCATGAAAATCAAAGAAAGACTGAAGAAATATTCCATACTGAAAGAGACTAAGGAAACAAGATATTTAACTGCAATGGATAATACTAAATGGGAACTTTTTGCTATAAATGACATTATTTATATCCTTGACAAAACTTGAAGACAGTATAAGGATTAAATGATATGGGACGTACCCTCTAAGATGCTCCTGATTGGAGTATTAACATCCTAATTCAGTCCCTTCCTTTAAGTGTGACCTGGACTTAGAAACTCACTTCTAACGAAAACAATATGGCAGAGCTTTCCTGGTAGCTCAGACAGTAAAGAATCTGTATTCAATGCAGGAGACCAGGGTTTGATCATTGGGTTGAGATCTCCTGGAGAAGGAAATGGTTACCCACTTCAGTATTCTTCCCTGAAATATTCCGTGGACAGAGGAGCCTGGTGGGCTATAGTCCATGGCCAGTTTCCTTACCCACAGAAATTGTGAAAATAAAATACATTTAAGTCTTTAAGTTTCATGACTTTTTGATGCTATAATAGATAACTATAATAGATAACTATAATAGATAATTATTATGAATTGTTTTAATAATACATCATTGCTAATTTCTAGATTTTGATGTGGAAAATACATACCAGGATATACACTAATTATATTTTCTGCAGAAATTCATTCCTTCATTAGTACAGATAACCAAGAGTTAACTGAGTAGAAATAAAGTATAGGAGGTGGGAAGGGAGTATTCTGAACCCAAGGCAAGCTCATTTCTTTCCTAGTTTGACATTAATCATTGTTATTTAGGAGCATAAATTCAAAATTAATTATATTTGTCATCAGGTATCAATCTTCACATTAGATATTAAGATATTTTATTTTCAATAATTACATTTTAATTCATGCATTTCAGCCCCTCCATAATTTGATTTTCATTTATGCAAACACTTCTCTTTAAAGCTGTCCATTAGATGACCTGTTTTAATGTCTACCTTTTAATCATAAAATAGAAAAAGTACAATTGTTAACATATAATAAACATATATCTATAGAATTTTTTATTCCTATGCTTACACTATTTTGAAAATATTTTTATAAACAAAGTTTTATGTCAATGCTTTCTTTCTTCAATTGTTTTTAAACAATTTTACTAGGTAGTTGATAACTCATTAGTATACCTGCTGAGAGAAATATTCCTAGGCTGAATCCATGAAGACTGAATGAGACTCTTTGTGGTATTCATAAATCCATAGTATCTGTAAATAGAAGGAACAATCATGCAATATAGGTCAGATTTAGGCAACATACAGTTCTTATATTTTCAAAAGGAACATGGGTCAGTTCTGGGAACAATATGCCTTTACATTATGTGACCTTGATTTTTTCTTTTCCTTTCTACTCTTTTTTTTTTTTTTTTTTGGTACTCTATCTCCTGCTTTCTTCATTCAATACTTTCTCTCTGACTCTTTTATTCTGTTTTTGTTTTCTGAGCCTTCATATTCCTGCTTTTGCTCCATCATTCAATACTGTTCTGCAAAGACAGACTCAGGTCAGATGTCTGTCTTTTTCAAAATTACCTTTCTTAATGATATTGAAAGATTTTATGGAACTATATGATTTAAAAATCATTACAAAGCTTAAGAAAGTGAGCATTAATTGAGCCAAATGTAAGGTAAGATTTTGTTATAGTTTTTATTGACGTATAGTTGATTTACAATGCTGTGTTATTTTCAGGTGTACAAGAAAGTGAGTCAGTTATACATATATGTATTTCCACTATCTTTTTTTTTTTTTTGATTCTCTTCCCATATAGGCCATTACAGAGTATTGAGTAGAGTTCCCTGTGCTATACAGCAGGTTCCTATTAGTTATCTGTATTATATATAGTAGTGTGTATATGTCAATCTCAATCTCCCAATTTATCCCTCCACCCCTTATCTTCTGGTATCCAGAAGTTTACTGTTTACATCCATGACATTACTTCTGTTTTGTAAATAAATTCATCTGTACCTTTTCTTTAGATTTTACATATCAGTGACATCATATGATATTTGTCTTTCTGTGTCTGACTCACTTCACCTGGTATAACAATCTCTAGATCCAACCATGTTTCTACACATGGCAAGATTTTAGTACATGTTTCTATCCTGCTAATACCACCAACATTTTTAAACCCAATGATATTATCAGAACCACTTCTGATATCTAGGCTGCATGATGTTGCAGTCAGAGGGAAAAGTCACATGGAGTAATAAAAATGTACATCAGCATCAATGTCAGTTGTCTTGCTGTTCTCTAGAAGTACATAGTGATATGGGAGTTATGAAACCCTTTATTAGAACATCAGTCTTGAAAAATTCTTCTTAAAGCATATTAGAAGTCTGTGTGGCTTTTTGTAAACATCTTAATTTTAGGAAATTTGGCAGAATGTTTAATTACCAGAAGGAGATCATGCTATTAATCAAATTTGGAATTGCTACCATTACAAATAAACGATTGTAGGCAAATTGAGGATTTAATTACTTCTTTCATATGCAACATTCTGTTTGCTTTCTCTTTTGAAATTGTCCCCAAATGAAGACTGTGCAATAACATCTTGAAGGGAGTACTGATAAACCTCTTTTAATTTGTTTCCATGCCTTTTAAGATTCTACTCCTATTAAAAAGGAATGGCTTGTTGATAAGAAAGCAGTTCAGTATTATGACAGATTCAATCTCCCCAAACAACTGACTTTCAGCTTGGCACCAGTGAAAGATTATTGCCTCAGATGATATTTATTTTGCTGGCTCTCATATAGTTTACACCCCATAGTTGAGTCAAGATGTTAAAAGAATAAAATGCTCAGAGAACTCTAAGAAATCTTATTAATTTTGTAATGGTGTTGAAAGCTTACCAAAGGTTTTTGTTCTCTAAAGCTACTGTTTTGAGCAAATCAGAGGGGATTTCTTTTTAACTGCTAAAAACAAGCAGGGCTTTCTCTGGTTTGCTGTTTATAAAATGGCAAATGAGGAGTCTATGGAGGTCTTGTGGAAGCTTTTCTGACTAGTTGTGATTATTTAGATACATACACATGTGTTCACACACACGCACACATATACGTATTGCACACATATGTGTACACATATACATGTATATGAGATGCACATACATGTAAATACAAACATGTGTATGTGTTTATATATGTATATGAAAGTAAAAAAGAAAGTGTTAGTCACTCAGTTGTGTCCAACACTTTGTGACCCCGCAGATTGTAGCCCACCCTCCAGGATCCTCTGGCTATGGAATTATTCCAGGCAAGAATACTGGAGTGGGTTGCCATTCCCTTCTGCAGGAGATCTTCCCAACCCAGGGATCGAACCTGAGTTTCCCATGGGGCACCAGGGAAGAACTTCAGCGGTCAATGCAAAGAAATAGAGGAAAACAACAGAATGGGAAAGACTAGAGATCTCCTCAAGAAAATTAGAGATACCAAGGGAATATTTCATACAAAGATGGACTTGGTAAAGGACAGAAATGGTATGGACCTAACAGAAGCAGAAGATATTAAGAAGAGATGGCAAGAATACACAGAAGAACTGTACAAAAAAGATCTTCACGACCCAGATAATCACGATAGTGTAATCACTCACCTAGAGCCAGACATCCTGGAATGTGAAGTCAAGCAGGCCTTAGAAAGCATCACTACGAACAAACCTAGAGGAGGTGATGGAATTCCAGTGGAGCTATTTCACATTCTGAAAGATGATGCTGTGAAAGTGCGGCACTCAATATGCCAGCAAATTTGGAAAACTCAGCAGTGGCCACAGGACTGGAAAAGGTCAGTCTTCATTCCAATCCCAAAACAGGCAATAACAAAGAATGCTCAAACTACTGCACAATTGCACTCCTCTCACACGCTAGTAAAGTAATGCTCAAAATTCTCCAAGCCAGGCTTCATCAATATGTGAACCATGAATTTCCAGATGTTCAAGCTGGTCTTAGAAAAGGCAGAGGAACCAGATATGAAATTGCCAACATCTGCTGGATCATCGAAAAATGAAGAGAGTTCCAGAAAAAACATATATTACTGCTTTATTGACAAAGGCCAAAGCTTTTGACTGTGTGGATCACAATAAACAGTGGAAAATTCTGAAAGAGATGGGAATACCACACCACCTGACCTGCCTCTTGAGAAACCTATATGCAGGTCAGGAAGCAACAGTTGGAACTGGACATGGAACTACAGATTGATTCCAAATAGGAAAAGGAGTACATCAAGGCTGAATATTGGCACCCTGCTTATTTAACTTATATGCAGAGGACATCATGAGAAACGGTGGGCTGGAAGAAGCACAAGCTGGAATCAAGATTGTGGGGAGAAATATCAATAACCTCAGATATGCAGATGACACCACCCTTATGGCAGAAAGTGAAGAGGAACTAAAAAGCCTCTTGATGAAGGTGAAAGAGGAGAGTGAAAAAGTTGTCTTAAAGCTCAACATTCAGAAAACAAAGATCATGGCATCTGGTCCCATCACTTCATGGGAAATAGATGGGGAAACAGTGGAAACAGTGTCAGACTTTGTTTTTGGGGGCTCCAAAATCACTGTAGATGGTGATTACAGCCATGAAATTAAAAGATGCTTACTCCTTGGAAGGAAAGTTATGACCAACCTAGATAGCATATTCAAAAGCAGAGACATTACTTTGCCAACAAAGGTCTGTCTAGTCAAGGCTCTGGTTTTTCCAGTGGTCATGTATGGATGTGAGAGTTGGACTGTGAAGATAGCTGAGTGCCGAAGAATTGATGCTTTTGAACTGTGGTGTTGGAGAAGACTGTTGAGAGTTCCTTGGACTGCAAGGAGATCCAACCAGTCCATCCTAAAGATCAGTCCTGGGTATTCTTTGGAAGGAATGATGCTGAAGCTGAAACTCCAATACTTTGGCCACCTCATGTGAAGAGTTGACTCATTGGAACAGACCCTGATGCTGGGAGGGATTGGAGGCAAGAGGAGAAGGGGACGACAGAGGATGAGATGGCTGGATGGCATCACCGACTCGATGCACATGAGTTTGGGTGAACTCCGGGAGTTGGTGATGGACAGGGAGGCTTGGCATGCTTCAATTCATGGGGTCGCAGAGTCTGACATGACTGAGCGACTGAACTGGACTAATTATATATATATGTATGTATGTATATGTGTGTGTGTGTGCATGTGTGCGTGTGTGTGTGTCTGTATGTGTATTCATACACATATGTATATGAATATTTAACAGTACAAATATGAATAAATGGAAAGTATAAATAAGCCAGTTGAGGGAAATCGTGTTTATGACTGTGATGAACACATACATGACTTTAGCTATTATTAAAGTGATAGAAATGCCACAAGTGGTTGTTTATGAAAAAAAATGTGTTGTATTTTTAGGAGTAAATATAGGAATTAATAGCAAGTGAATGCCAGCAGATAAAGGAGTAGTAATATTAATAGAGAATACATATTGTCTTAAATATCTGTAAATAATGCAAAGTGGAAACCTCCCTATTTCTGTTATTTTGTGTTTTCATGCATTGTGTCCAGTCCCACCTCTTTGTCAAAAGAATCGCCTGTTGTCATCAGGCCTTGGATACTGAGAATGGATTGAAGTCATGTAAATCCATGGTCTTCCTCATATCTCTCAATATTTTTTTGCATATATTTTATTTCTGTTTAGAATTGACCCTTGTGAAAATCCCAGGTGGCCCTAGTGATAAAGGACCAGCCTGCCAATGGAGGAGACATAAAAGACATGGGGTCAATCCCTGGGTAAGGAAGATTCCCTAGAGGAGGAAATGACAGTCCACTCCAGTATTTTTGTCTTGAGAATCCCATTGACAGGGGAGCCTGGAAGGCTACAGTTCATATAGTTGCAAAGAGTTAAACACTTCTGAAGCATGTGTATGCATTGTGAAAATTAGATGATAAAAGTAATTTTATTTTGTTCATTTCTTTGTTTTCTTCCCAATGCTTCAAGGCTTTCTCTGCTCCAAGTCTTCTAGGTTCATTCATCTAGTCCACAAATATTTACTGAGCATATCTTATGAGCCAGACACTCAACTAATTTCTAAATATACTTTGAATAAACAAAAATTTTTTTAAGTAAAATTTCTTTCCTTTTGGAGGGAAGAGGGCTGGATCCCAATTTAATCAATTGCCACCTATAATATTTAGATACACTTAGAATAAAGGAATGTGTCCTGCTAATTTCTAATAAAATGATTTATTATCATTGTAATATTATTATATTTATATCTTTTGATAACAATTTCCTAGAAATACAGTATTCTTTAATTTCTAAAGTGCTACTTGCTATGTATGTGTTTATGTATACATAGATATAAGTATTAAATGGAACATATATCATCTAAAAATTATTTATTTTGGGGCCCAGAATTTTTTAAAGAATACTTCAATGAAATTTTTCAAAAAAATTTTTAAACAGAAACTCCAAATATTAATATTTTTATCCCAGAAACCTATAGACTTTATTCTCTTTCTCCAAAAAGTAGGTACAAGACATCATCCCCTGTAGGTTTGTTGTTGTTTTCTGAAATTCTGTACTTCAGGAAGCTTTGGGAATTCTATTTGCATTTATCCATCATCTATGGGGCTTCCCTGCTGGCTCAGATGGTAAAGAATCTGCCTGCAATGCAGAAGATCAGGTTTGATCCCTGGGTCAGAAAGATCCCCTGGAGAAGAGAATGGCTACCCACTCCAGTATTCTTGCCTAGAGAATTCCATGGATAGAGGAGCCTGACAGACTGCGTCCATTGAGTCAGAAAGAGTTGGACACAACTAACACTTTCACTTTTCAGGGTCTGTAGTCTCCTCTGTGCCTTTGTCCATGCATCTTTCTCATAGTTAGAATTTACAAAACCATACTCTAAAAATGTATCATTCTCATTTTGCTAAGTTTTTGGTAGAAAATAAGCTGATAAACTTAAATATAAGATAAATTATGACATGTAATACACAGTATTTAGTCTCTTAGACAATTGTTTATAGCATGCTTTAATTTTGAATATAGAATTTTACAATTTCTTATGTAGTTTCTCAATAACTGTGTAAATATTTCAATATTTCAGATATACTTTTCCTTTTATGTTATACAAAGGATTATTTTTCAGTTATTTATCTGATTTTGTGATCACTGAAAAAATAATGATTTGAAGCAAAGCTCCTACTTTAAATGTTGAATGTAATCAAAGAAGGAAATAAAATATGAAAGGAAATAAATGATAGAAAAATATATAAAGGACCATAAAATCTTGAAGAATGGCCCTACCATTTTCCAAGTGCCTCAGTCGTGAGTATGCTGTTTCACAGATACACTGTATGGAAGAGTGATAAACAATTTCTTCTCCCCATCCACACCTTACTTCAATGATAGGTAGGGTAGAATTAATATATGGTTGAGCCTGTAAATTCCATGAACAGAGGGGCCTGTTAAGCTGCAGTCCATGGTGTCACAAACAGTTGGATATGACTAAATGACTAACATTTTGTCACTTTTTTCAGTGAAGATTCAAGTTTGACCAAAGTTCCAAATGATAGTTCTCTGTCAGGGGACCCTCTAAAGCTCACAGAATGTACAGAATAAACATTTAGTATTTAAATTATGAAAGAAAAGTTAGAACATATTGTAAAATATGTTCTGAGTAATCGTGTTTGTTTGAAATCAGGGAACAAGACACAAAGCAAATCTGGAAAATGTTTTAAAATATTCTAAAGTTATATTAGCAAATTTGCACCAACAAAGAATTGGCATAATGTGAATAATTTGAATATGATGTGATTAAAATAGTGACAAAGCCATTACTTTGAAGAGTTCATGATTATTTCTCTATTCTTTTTGGGAATTATAGAAATAATAATAAGGATGTATGTTTTATATACAAGGCATAATAGAACTTCTGACTCATCCCACTATGTTTTGTCAGCAGTCTAAAACAGTAGTCACAGATGGGCATGAAATTAAAATAAAAGAGAAGTAAGATGAGTGGCAAGATAGGCACTAATAGTACTGGTAGGTAGGGAGAGCTACAAAAATAAAAATATGATCCTGGCAGACTGTGTAACAATCATCCAGGAAATGATAAGAGAAGAGTAAAATACTGCTTTTTAAAAGTAGATTATAGACACAATTATAATTATGTATAAAGAATGCATGTCTAACACTCTAGATAACTTACCTGTGAATTTTTGTTTGATTAATAATTCAAATATTAAGTATGTGCTTATGAGGCACCACACCCTACTCTAGGTACTTCAGAAAAAGACAAGGAGTAACGCAAACCAAAGCACATGTTTTTATGGACCTTACTTTCTAGATGGAGGAATGACAAGGAACGAGCTAGTTAAGCAAAATGAATAGTAATTTATATACAAATACTGGTTTGGTCAAAAAGTTTGTTCTTGTTTTTCCATACCCTTTTACAAAAAACCCAGGCAAACTTTTGGTCAACCCAATAAAGCCTATATTATAAATTTATATAGAGTTACTATACACAGCAAATATATTGTAATATAGATGGTGCTATCTGTTAAGCAGAGACACAAAAGTAGAGAAAGGGAATGAGAGTTCAAATTTAATATGGTGGTACCAGAAGGTATCATTTTGAATAAAGACATGGGGACAGTGAGGAACTAGCTCTACATATGTGGGAAAATAGTATTTTAGGTGCTTGAGCAGCAAGGAGATGGCCTGTGAGTGAGTAGAGCATGTTTGAGGAAGAAGAGTGGGCAATTTTGTTATAGCCACGGAGAAGGAAGAGTGACCTAGGATGGGACATGACTCAGCAGTTGTAAGTCAAATGATGCAGTCCTCTGAGCTCAAAGGATTCTGACTTTTACTGTGTGAAGAGGAAAGCACATGAGGAACACGATTTACGTTTTAAATATAAATTGTTGAAAATATTTGAAGTTGATTGTGGCATGTTGATTTTTGTGATGTTTTCGTGAATGTATACATATGCTATGTGTTTTGCCAAGAGAATGCACTGGTGATAGCAAACACCCTCTTCCAACAACACAAGAGAAGACTCTACACATGGACACCACCAGATGGTTAATACCGAAATCAGATTGATTTTATTCTTTGCAGCCAAAAATGGAGAAGCTCTATACAATCACCAAAAACAAGACCAGGAGCTGACTGTGGCTCAGATCATGAACAGCTTATTGTCAAATTCAGACTTAAATTGAAGAAAGTGGGGAAAACCACTAGACCATTCAGGTATGACCTAAATCAAATCCCTTATGGCTATACAGTGGAAGTGACAAATAGATTCAAGGGACTAGATCTGATAGACAGAGTGTCTGAAAACTATAGAGGGAGGTTCGTGACATTGCACAGGGGGCAGTGATAGAGACCATCCCCAAGGAAAAGAAATGCAAAAAGGCAAAATGGTTGTCTGACGAGGCCTTACAAATAGCTAAGTAAAGAAGAGAAGCTAAAGGCAAAGGAGAAAAGGAAAGATATACCCATTTAAATGCAGAGTTCCAAAAAATAGCAAGCAGAGATAAGAAAGCCTTCCTCAATGAACAATGCAAAGAAATACAGAAAAAACAACAGAATGGGAAAGACTAGAGATCTCTTCAAGAAAATTAGAGATACCAAGGAAACATTTCATGCAAAGATGGGCACAATAAAGAACAGAAATGGTATAAACCTAGCAGAAGCAAAAGATATTTAGTAGAGGTGGCAAGAATACACAGAGGAACTACACAAAAAGATCTTCATGACCCAGATAACCATGATGGTGTGACTAGTACCCAGAGCCAGACATCTTGGAATGTGAAGTCAAGTGGTCCTTAGGGAGCATCACTATGAACAAAACTGGTGGAGGTGATAGAATTCCAGTAGAGCTATTTCAAATTCTAAAAGATGATGCTGTGAAAGTGCTGCATTCAATATGCCAGCAAATTTGGAAAATTCAGCAGTGCCCACAGGACTAGAAAAGGTCAGTTTTCACTCCAATCCCAAAGAAAGGCAATGCCAAAGAATGTTTAAGCTACAGCACAATTGCACTCATCTCACACACTAGCAGTTATGCTCAAAATTCTCCAAGCCAGGCTTCAACAGTACATGAACCGTGAACTTCCAGATGTTCAAGCTGGATTTACAAAAGGCAGAGGAACCAGAGATCAAATTGCCAACATCTGCTGGATCACAGAAAAAGCAAGAAAATACCAAAATAAATCTACTTGTGATTTATTGACTATGCCAAAGCCTTTGACTGTGTAGGTCACAACAAACTGTAGAAAATTCTTCAAGAGATGGGAATACCAGATCATCTTTCCTGCCTCCCTAGAAATCTGTATGCAGGTCAAAAGTAACAGTTAGAATCAGACATGGAACAACAGACTAGTTCCAAACTGGGAAAGGATTACATGAAGGCTTCATACTGTCATCTTGCTTATTTAACTTATATGCAGAGTACATCATGTGGAATGACAGAATGGATAAAGCACAAGCTGCAATCAAGATTGCTGGGAGAATTATGAATAATCTCAGAGAAGCATATGAAACCACCCTTGTGGCAGAAAGCAAAGAAGAACTAAAGAGCCTTTTGATGTAATTAAAAGAGGAGAGTTAAAAAGCTGGCTTAAAATCAATATTCAAAAAACAAAGATCATTGCATCCAGTCCCATCAGTTCAGTTCAGTCGCTCAGTCATGTCCAACTCTTTGTGACCCCATGAATCGCAGCACGCCAGGCCTCCCTGTCCATCACCAACTCCCAGAGTTCACTCAAACTCACATCCATGGAGTCAGTGATGCCATCCAGCCATCTCATCCTCTGTTGTCCCCTTCTCCTCCTGCCCCCAATCCCTCCCAGCATCAGAGTCTTTTCCAATGAGTCAACACTTGGCATGAGGTGGCCAAAGTACTGGAGTTTCAGCTTTAGCATCATTCCTTCCAAAGAACACCCAGGACTGATCTCCTTAGAATGGACTGGTTGGATCTCCTTGCAGTCCAAGGGACTCTCAAGAGTCTTCTCCAACACCACAGTTCAAAAGCATCAATTCTTCAGTGCTCAGCTTTCTTCACAGTCCAACTCTCACATCCATACATGACTACTGGAAAAACCATAGCCTTGACTAGATGGACCTTTGTTAGCAAAGTAATGTCTCTGCTTTTGAATATGCCATCTAGATTGGTCATAACTTCCCTTCCAAGGAGTAAGTGTCTTTTAATTTCATGGCTACAACCACCATCTGCAATCCAGTCCCATCACTTCATGGCAATTAGATGGGGAAACAATGGAAACAATGACAGACTTTATGTTTTGGAGCTCCAAAATTACTGCAGATGGTGACTGCAGTCATGAAATTAAAATACACTTGCTCCTTGGAAGAAAAGCTTTGACCAAACTAGGCAGCATATTAAAAAGCAGAGGCATTACTTTGCCAACAAATGTCCATCTAGTCAAAGCTATAGTTTTTCCAGTGGTCATATAAGGATGTGAGAGGTGGGCTACAAAGAAAGCTGAGCACCAAAGAACTGATTCTTTTAAACTGTGGTGTTGGAGAAGATTCTTGAGAGTCCCTTGGACTGCAAGGAGATCCAACCAGTTCATCCTAAAGAAAATCAGTCCTGAATATTCATTGTAAGGACTGATGCTGAAGCTGAAACTCCAATGCTTTGGCCACCTACTTTCTTCACCTACTGTGAAGAATGGACTCATTGGAAAAGACCTGACGCTGGGAAAGATTGAAGGCAAGAGGAAAAGGGGATGATAGAGGATGAGATGGTTGGATGGCACTGATCTAATGGACATGAGTTTGACCAAGCTTCTGTTGGTGACAGATAGGGAAGCATGGCATCCTACAGTCCATGGGGTTGCATAGAGTCAGACATGACTGCGCAACTGAACTGAACGGATACATATGCTGAACTTTATCCAGCTGAACACTTTACATGCAGTTTTTTAAAGTGTAAATGCTTTAATAACAGCTGACAAAAATGATCTCTGGCTTCAGTGTTGAGAACAGAGTGTACCAGGAGCAATGTAAATTCAGGGAGACCTGTTGGGGGCTCATTCATTAATAGAATTGTGAGATCACAGTGCTTTGGACCAAGACGATAGCAGCAAGGATGCTGAGAAGTGTGCATGTGCTGGTTGTTTTTGTTTTTAACTGAAGTATAGTTGATACAGGGTTTCTCTGGTGGCTCAGATGGTAAGGAATAAGTCTGCAATGCAGGAGACACAGATTTGACCCGTGGGTTGGGAAGGTGCCCTGGAGAAAAGAATGGCTAACCACTCCACTATTGTTACCTGTAGAATTCCATGGACAGAGGAACCTGGCAAGCTACAGGCCGTGGGATCATAATAAGTTACAGATGTACACTCTAATGATTCACAGTCAGTTTTTAAAGGTTCTATTCTATTTATAATTATTATAAAATATTGGCTATATTATCTTCCCTGTGCTTTACAATATATTCTTATAGCTTATTTTATACATAATAATTTGGGCTTTTCTGGTGGCTCAGATGGTACAGAATCTGTCTGGAATGCAGGAGAGCCAAGTTCAATCCCTGAGTCAGGAACATCCTCTGGAGAAAGAATGGGAATGGCTACACTACCCATTCAGGTGGTGCCAGTGGTAAAGAACCTAGCTGCCAATACAGGCAGACACAAGAGATGTGGGTTTGATCTCAGGGTTGGGAAGATCCCCTGGAGAATGAAATGTCAACTGACTCCAGTATTCTTGCCCTGGAAAATCCCATGGACAGAAGACCCTGGAAGGCTACAGTCCATGGGATTGCAAAGAGTCAGACACAGCTGAGCAACTAACACCCTTCACTTTCACTTTTGCATCTCTTAAATCTCTTACACCGTTTTTGGCCCTCCTTTTTTCCTCTCACAGCTGGTAACCAATAATTTGCCCTCTACATCTGTGAGTCTGATCCTTTTTTGTTATACTCACTAGTTTGTTTGTTTGTTTAGATTCCATATATAAGTGTTCTCATGTAGTATTTGTGTTTCTCTGATTTATTTCATTTAGCATAATACCCTCCAAGTCCATCCATGTTATTGCAAACATGAAAGTTTCATTTTTTTTTATGACTGAGCAATATTGCACTGTGTGTGTGTATGTGTGTGTATACCACTTCTTATCCAGTCATGTATTGGTGGACATGTTAGGCTGCTTCCATATCTTGGCAATTGTAAATAATACTGTCATGAACATTGGGGTACACATATCTTTTGACTTTGTTTTGTTTTTTTTTCATATATATACCCAGGAGTTGAATTGTTGGATCATACAGTAGTTCCATTTTTAAGTTTTATTTTGAGAAATCTATATACCATTTTCCACAGTGACTGTACCAGTTTACATTCCCACCAACAGTGTACAAGTGTCACTTTTCTCCACATCCTCACCAACATTTGTTTTCATTTTCTTTCTCATGACAACCATTCTGATAAGTGTGAGGTGATATATATTTGTGATTTTGATTCACATTTATTTCTCTGATGATTAGCAAGATCAAGCATTTTTTTCATATGCCTGTTTGGCCAGCTATTTCTATTTCTTCTTTGGAAAAGTGTCTATTCAGATCTTCTGTCCATTTTTTAATTGAAACTTTTTTATATTAAACTATATGAGCTATTTATATCTTTTGGAAATTAATCCCTTGTTGGTAGCACCTTTTGCAAATATTTTCTCCCAGTCTATTGTCTTTTCATCTTGTTTATGATTTCCTTTGCTATGCAAAATCTTTGAAGTTTAATTAGGTCCCATTTGTTTATTTTTGCTTTTATTTCCACTACTCTAGAGGATAGATCATAAAACATATTGCTGCAATTTATATCAAAGTGTTTCCTTCCAATGTTTTCCTCTAAAAATTTGATAGTATCTGGTTTTACATTTAGAACTTTAATCCATTTTGTATTTATTTTTATATATTTAGTTAAAGAATGCTCTAGGTTCATGTGTATATATACATATTTTTTACATGTAGCTGTCCAGTTTTCCCAGAACCACTTATTGAAGAGACTGTATTTTCTCCATTGTAAATTCTTGTCTGCTTTGTCATAAATTGATTGACCATAAGTGCCTGAGTTTATTTCTGGACTCTATTCTGTTCCGTTGATCTATGTGTCTCTTTTTTGTCTGTGCTATGCTGTTGTGATGATCATAGCTTTGTCATATAGCCTGAAGTCAGACAGCCTGATTCCTCTAGTTCTATTCTTCTTACTTGAGATAAGTTTGGCTATTTGGAGTCTTTGTGTTTCCAGACAAATTTTAAAATTATTTGCCTATTTATGAAAAAATGCTACCAGTATTTTGATAGGGATTGCACTGAATCTGTAGAATGCCTTGGGTAATATGCTCATTTTAGCAATATTAATTCTTTCAATCTAAGAATATGGTATATCTTTTCATCTGTTTTCAGTTTCTTTCATCAATCTTATAGTTTTCTGGATACAGAATCTTAGGTAGGTTTATTTCTAGGTAACTTACTCTTGGTTGTAATGATAAATGGGGTTGTTGTCTTAATTTCCCTTTCTGATATTTCATTGTTAATATATAGAAATGCAACAAACTTCCATATACTAATTTTGTATCCTGAAACTTTCCTGAATTCATTGATGTGGACTAATATTGGGTATATTTTGAAGCTGGTGCTAACAGAATTTGCTGATATCATCATGAAAGGAGTGATAAGATGGTATATAACAAGATTTTTAGCCTAAACTAAAAATTTTATATTAACTAAGATGTGAAAGGTTGAAAGCATGTTTGGATATGGACTAATGGGAGCTCAATTGTTGAAGCATTGAGATTTCTATTAAACATCCAAGTGAAGCTATCTATGTGGATAAATGTGTCAAGTTCAGCAGAGCATTCTATTTCGGTGATATCTATCAATTGTTTCTCTCTCCCTCTCTCTCTGCTGCTGCTGCTAAGTCGCTTCAGTTGTGTCCGACTCTGTGCGACCCCATAGACGGCAGCCCACCAGGCTCCCCCATCCCCAGGATTCTCCAGGCAAGAACACTGGAGTGGGTTGCCATTTCTTTCTCCAATGAATGAAGGTGAACAGTGAAAGTGAAGTCGCTCAGTCCTGTCTGACTCTTAGCCACCCCATGGACTGCAGCCCACCAGGCTCCTCCAGGCAAGAGTACTGGAGTGGGGTGCCATTGCCTTCTCTCTCTCTCTCTCTCTCTCTCTCTCTCTATATATATATATATATATATATATATACATACACTATATATAGTATATGAAATCCACCTATAAAATCACATGTCTATATATCTACTTCTGTGATGTTTACAAGTATAAAATTATGTTTTATTACTTAGACTGTAGCCAGTGAAGGGGAGACAAAAATATGGCACTTTTTGGCATTTGCAGTTAGAGACTGGGGAGATGGTATAGGGTCAGTACATGAAACTTACAGAGAATATCCAGAATATAGAAAGAAAACAGAAGAAGATACAGTGATTAATCATGTAAATGTCTGCTAATATGCCACATAAGATGAACCCTGAAAAACAACCTTTAACAACACAGAATTAATGTGAATCCTTGGCAGTTGGGAGTGAAAACCTTATCAAAAGAAGTTTAAAGGAGACAAAGAAGGGAGAAATTGGGAACAGTGAATAAAAAAGAACTCTTTCTCAGTGTTTTTCTCCAAAGGAATGAAAAGAATTATGAATTAGTTGAAGAAAGAATTGGAACAATTTGTTTTAACATGGGAACAAATAATATATTTCATTATTAATAGGAATGAGTTTCTAGGCTGGAGAATTTTGAAGTAAAACAAAATTTAAAAAGAGTTGCTGAAATCATGACCTTGAGTCAGCAAAAAGAGATTATATTCAAGTGCACAAATATAGAAATTTGTCTTAAATAGAATGTGGAAAGTTCATCTAAAGATAGGATGCGTGCATTCAAATCAGATAAGTCGATAGATATGCTGCAGATTATAAAAATCCTTATTTGATTTCTTTTTTTCTAATATAATGGGATGAAAAATCATTAACAGAGATTAAGACTGGAGTAAAGGAAGCTGGAAGTTTGAGGAGAGAGGAGAAATTATAAAATAGGTATTTAGGAAGGTGAAACAACTAGGGTTATATAATATGATTGCCTGGAGACATTAAGACCTACTTGAAACACATGATAATGGATATAAGTGCTTATAAACAAATACCAGTCAGCACAGTATTATCACTTTTTGCTTTAGCCATGTTTCAAAGCATGCACATACTTACTGGATAGGAGGAGAGTTGGATTTAATCAGGACTGTGGCTTAGTCAAAATAAAAGTAATACAGGGATCAGAGATCTAAATCCTATTTCTCTGGCTTCAAAAGCCTTTTGCCTAGTTTTTCTACTAGATCCTTCCTTTCTATAGCAACCATATAGATCCAAGGAGGAAAGCAAAATAATGCTCTAAATGCTTAGAAGATGTAAAAATATCTAGGTGCTAGAAATTTAAAAAATTAATTATAACTAGGTGTTCGCATTTTTGTTAGGTTAAGGTAATGCCTAGGTAAATATTTTGCAAGTTTTTTTCAATATGGCTAGATAAAAGTAGATAAATATTTTAAAGGGCCTCTTATCTACTAAATTTTTCAGCATATAAGGAAACATTTTAGTAATTTTCTTCAGAAATACTGTCAAAATTGTTAATAGTAGAAAAAGCTCACTTGTTATAAATTTGATATATTCTGAAAACGACTGCTCTTAAGATTACTTTTGATCACGTATATAACAAAAATAATGCCCAGTGAAAAATAACCATGATATTTTAGGTTCAATTATACAAATTATTTTATTTCAAATAAATTGTAATGTTTAACATAGCTACGGATTATGTGATTCAAACTGAACCAAAATATTTAAATTTTAGTTAATATGAAGACAAAAATGCATTTTTATATCAAATGTTAGAAGTCAGCCTGAAACACATTATAAGAAATGAAAATTTAAGGGTTATATTTGACAACTCACATTTAGTACATTCTTATATTCCAGGTGCTATTTTCAGTTCCCACTTGAAGTTCACAAAAACTCTGAAACAAAACTAAAATTATTCCCATTTTACAGATAAAAAGATATGAAGGTTTAAAAACAAAGTCCTACACATAGTAGGAATTCATGTGCAAATGTCATTTATCTCTATAATGGTGCTTTACTTTGTATAAAATAGTGCACATATAATTTGAGAAATCACCATATAGTTATTTGGAATTTTGACATTTGCTATTTAAAAGAGTGTTTCACCTTAATACAGTTGAAAACTCTTTGATTTAGGAAAGTTCAGATCATGGTCCAACAGAGAGTGTGGGGGGAAAAAGAGGAAATTTTTGTAGAGTTCATTTGTGATGTTGACATTTATACATTAATGACAAAATATTCCCATATATATCAAAGTTCTTAAAAGGACCTCTATGAACCTCCACTCCTCCCCTTACCTCACTGCTTTTTAAGTTCACATGACTCCACCCAGAATGTTCTGTTTTCCCTCAGACATGACAACTAGATTTATTTTTTGGACCATTGGACTTGATGGTCTATCTGCTTTTCTTTACATGATTTTTACTTATTTTTTAAATGTTTTACTAAATTCTACCTTCTCAGTGCTATCCAACTTGATCACCTGAATTTAAGTCACAAAATTCCCTTTATGGTACTGCTGCTACTGATGCTAAGTCGCTTCAGTTGTGTCCGACTTTGTGCGACCCCAAAGACGGCAGCCCACCAGGCTCTCCTGTCCCTGGGATTCTCCAGGCAAGAACACTGGAGTGGGTTGCCATTGCCCTCTCCAAGGCATGAAAGTGAAAAGTGAAAGTGAAGTCACTCAGTCGCGTCCGACTCTTAGCGACTCCATGGACTACAGCCTACCAGGCTCCTCCGCCCATGGGATTTTCCAGGCAAGAGTACTGGAGTGGGGTGCCATATTCTCTTTATCTACACTTTGTTTTTGACACATTTAGTAGGCACATTTCATACCTATTTACATAGTATGCAAATTACATATTTAGTATTTTTATTATTATTATATTTTTACAATGTCACCTACGCCAAGATTTTAAGCTACATAAAATCAGACATTTTCTTCCTGTTTTTTTTTTTTTTTTATTATTATTCATGTAAGCCAAATGCCAAAAGTAGTGTCTCACATATAGTGATTGCTCAATAAATACTTACTGAATATACAGCAAAGTAGCAGCCATATGACAGTCTGGAAAATTGAAGTGGCTGAACTGGTAGAATACATGAGCTGGAGTATCAAGACTGGAGAGAAATCACTCTAAAATAGTACAAAGTCCATTCTGACTCCATGTGCCAAATACAAGGAATATATTTATCTTAAATAAATAAAAGAAAAACCCAAGGCTTACCTTAGAATATGAAAAATGTATGTCAAGTGACAAATATTAATACTTTTAAATAGTGTTACTCAGAGGCGTAAAACTGTCACATGAACATCTGAAAACCTCAGCTTGCTTAACTATGGTCAGAGAGAAATATTTAAAATGTGAACTCCTTTCCCTGTAAGAAAAAAATACCCTAAGGATAATTAAATGTCTGGCCTCATACAGAAGTCTTAAAAAAACAGATTTTTTTTTTCTCCTTGGAGCCCTTGCAAAGAGCTAAGTGTATTCACGTTAAAATAAGTCTATTATGTCCCTGCAGGACTCAAGTTAATTGTAATAACAAGCTATATATAATTTTATAATAATAATAATAATAATAATAAAAATCCTTGGTCCCTGTGAGGCAAAAAGGCAAATACATAGACAAAGAAAGCTCCTCTTCATATGGATTCTCTATCTCTGTCACTACCTCTGTCTCTGTCTCTCCTTCTCTTGTACTTTTTCTATTATAAATTAGAAATAAAGTTTAAATCACTTAGAAGATTATTTTTTATACCCAAGAAGCCAAGCAGGAGTATAATCTATTCTGAAATTCATGAGAAAATCCTTTAAAATGTCAGACAACATTTAAAACATTCTATGATTAAGGCATATTTTAATTTTCTTAATGTCAAAACTCTGCTGTGGGAGAAGCTTATGAACACTCATTTGATATTCACATGAGCTGATATTAAAATGGAGCCACACTCTTAGAAGTATCAATATCAGGAATTGAGAGTATTAAAAAAAAAGAGAGAGACAAGCCTGACCTTCAGAAAAGACAGTGCAGAATAAGATGAACCAGAAATGAAACAATTTTGAAACAATAATTTTTCTCATGGATGTTACTCATTAAGCACACTAACATTCATTAATTCACACTTACATTCACTAACAGACCTGGGACAGGTATGGGTAAGTTTGGAATCTGAGATATTTCTAGCTTTTTAAACAAAATATTGAGGAAAATGAAGGGGTGAGTGGCTGCTTCCCAGACATTGATAGTGGTTGACTCATTGAGTACATTCAATATTTTACAAATATTTCTTAAGAATATTCGTAAGAGTGTACCAAATTCTATATATTAATCAATTTCTTCCTCCATTAGGCACAGGTTTCTTTAGTGGATTTTTGTAGGGCACTGAGCTATGTGCTATGAATCCAGGAGTGCCTGCCCACAGAGGGTGGCAATGTAATGAAAAATACACTAAAAATATAACTCAGAATTGAATGTCATGTAGTGAACTGTGTTATGGAGGAAAAGCAAGAGAAAAATATGGGGTACAATATGATGGGGAGGTGCTTTTCTTGATGATGGTCAGGAGAGTTCTTTTAGAAGAGGGACATTGAAGCAATGAGTGCAGTAATCTCAGAAGTTGAAGATGTAGGAGTTAAATATATGGAGAAGAGCACTTGTGGAAAAGGGCATAGCAAGGTCAGCAGTGTTGAGTTGGAAAAATGCTTTGCCTATCTGTGGAAAATTACTGGAGCAGAGAAAACAAAGGCAGGAGAATTGTAGGTGTGAGATTAAGTCCAAGAGATTTATTTCCATGTCAGGAGGAACGTTGTAAGCCAATGGCAAGAGTTTTAGACGTTATATTAATTGTGGGGCTGGGAGCCATTTGGGACTTCCCTGGTGGTCCAGTGATTAAGACTCCACACTTCCAATGGAGCGGACGTGGATTTGATCCCTGGTCAGGGAACTAAAATCCTGCATGCTGTGTGGCATGGCCAGAAAAAGAAAGAGGCAGAAGACATCCACTACATCCATGTGTAATAAATCCATCATGTTAAAAAAGGAAAAGCGATTAAAAGGTTTTCAGTAGGGCAATCACAGAGTAAAATAACCTGAGTCGCACTTCAAAAGGCTGCCAAGAGTAAGTGTACGCTCTTCTAGTTTGACTATGAAGAAATGCATTTACTCTGGGTTTGGTAATAGCAGCAACCAACAGCAAACTGTATGTTATCTCCTATTCTACAGCTGACTTGCCAGATGCCAAATCTTACTAAATGAAATATAAGAAGTCATAGTTTATCAGGGAAATATCAGTGTCTTTTGCAAGTTCTCTTTTTACCCAAGAGAAGCTTTTGACCATGGTCTGCTTAAGAAGGGCAAAAGAAATCCAAAAGCAATACATTTTGCTTGAAAAGTAGTGAAAAAGAGAATAGAGAAGACCTGACATGTTGAATGGTTATCAACATAATTATCAGGATGTTCAAATGGAGCATATAAAAAACAACAAGGAGATAGAAAACAAAAAATCTTTTATCCCTAAAATATGTTTAATATAAACATTGCAAAATGAGAATACCACAGTCAATTTAAAATAATGCACTTTTATCCTAACTCTTCTCTGAAACATCTGCCTTATTATGATACACATGTGTGGAAAATACTTTGCCAAATGGTGGACAGATTTCTTGGCAAAATGCTGGTTTAGAGGTCTCTGGAAACTGTACCAAAATAGTAACTTTATGAATAACAACTTTTGGAATACACTAACTCACGTTATATGCTACTAGGAATTAGTCTTTGGTTATACATAAAATTGAAATTCAGGTAATTTTTATTTACTTACAAGAATACAGGGAAGGACTAGAATTTCTGGATGATTTTGTAGACCAACAGGAAATATTTAACCTACTGAAAAACACAATTCAAGTCCAAGAAATTTGGAATAATATCTTGACATTTAAAAGGAAACATTACTTTAATGTTTGTTACTACCATAAAAAATTAGGTAATGGGAACATTATGAATATTTAAATGAAACCTTAGATGAAAGTACTTTTTCATGTAAAATTAAGGACAATGATTTTGTTGAATCTTCACTTAACATACATAGCATTCATTTATTGTTTTATTTGGATTTGTTACCTTGTTAAAATCTTTATTTTCCCTTAAAAAAAACAACAAAAACAGTTGAACTGAAAGTAAATATGCTTAATCAGACCTAGGACCATATATGTTCAAATTGATGTTATATTTATTTGATGTTATTTGGATACACAATACTATATTTTTAAGTTCTTTAAATGCACAGTAAACTCAGAACTTGAACAAAAGTTTAGTCACAAGTATCCCTATTTTTGTTAAATGTAGTCCTTAACTTCTCCATAGCCTAGCTTTTTGTGTTACTAATTTTACTGCATTAGAAAAACATTTAACATATTGGAGAAGAATACTGCTAGACAGATTTTTCTAATTGTATCTTCATCTGATATATATGTGGATATATGGTGACACATAATTTACATAGCCAATTGTTTGACATGAAACTAAACCCTCCATATTATATTTGCACTTTAAGATACAAAAATGACCCCTTATCTGCAGTTTTGTTTTCCACAGTTTCAGTTGCCAATGGTCAACCAAGGTCTGAATGTATTAAATGAAAAAATTCTAGAAATAAATAATTCAAAAGTTTTAAATTGCTGGTTGTTCTGAATAGCATTTTTCTCTATACATATTTTCCTTCCAGAGATGCTTTCTTTTTTTGATTCTGCTTCGATATTACATCCATTCAAACAACTTTAAGTATTTTCTATGCATCATTGACTTTCAAATTTTTAATTTCAGCCTGTTCACTCTTCTAAGCTCCAGACTTTTGGCCATACCACTTGCTTGTTATATCCACTTAGATGTTTCATAGGCATGTCAAATTTGCTAAGGTTAAATTAGAATATTTGACTTTATCCAACTACCTAGAATATTTCTCAAGTCTTCCTTCTCTCAGGGCTCAAGATAGAAACTTTTTAAGTCTCTTTTGAAGCTCAAGTATCTCTCCTCTTAGCCAAAATATCAGCAGGTTCTATTGACTATTTGCCAGTGTATCTTGAACCTATGTGCTGTGCTTAGTTGCTCAGTAGTGTCCGACTCTGCACCCCTGTGTACTGTAGCCCAACAGCTCCCCTGTTCTTGGGCATTCTCCAGGCAAGAATACTGAAGTGGATTCCCATGCCCTCCTCCAAAGGATCTTCCCATCTCAGGGACTGAACCTAGGTCTCCTACATTGCAGGTAGATTATTTACCAATTGAGTTACAAAGGAAACCTCTATCTTGAACCTATGCATGCTTTATATTTTTACTGTCACTAACTTTATCCATGGTCATCATCCATCATCTCAGTATCCATGATATACCTCTAACTGATTCACTTCTTATTCGTCTTCTTGCCTCCCTACTGAAGGAAACCAGAATATGTCATCCAGAAATATGCCTCTTTGACATAGAAATTATTTTGAGCTGAAGGCAAATAAGCAGCAATAAACACAGGCAAAGCTCCCCTTTTTGTGCTTAAAGGTAGGATTTTTTTTGTGGGGGGGGGCGTGCCTAGACTCTTGTTAGGAGTCTAGAAAACTTCCTTGGTGGCTCAGATGGTAAAGCGTCTGTCTACAATGCGGGAGACCCGGGTTCGAGCCCTGGGTTGGGAAGATCCCCTGGAGAAGGAAATAGCAACCAACTCCAGTACTATTGCCTGGAAAATCCCATGGACAGAGGAGCCTGGTAGGCTACAGTCTATGAGGTCACAAAGAGTCGGACACGACTGAGTGAATTCACTTCACTTGTTAGGAGAGGGTGTCAAGGGAATCTGAAAGGAAGAAATCCATGCTAAACTCACTCTTATCTTCCTAGTTAAGTAAGACTCAGACTACCATACCCATAGAGCAAACTGCAGCTGCTGCTGCTGCTAAGTCGCTTCAGTCATGTCCGACTCTGTGCGACCCCACAGACAGCAACCCATCAGGCTTCCCTGTCCCTGGGATTCTCCAGGCAAGAACACTGGAGTGGGTTGCCATTTCCTTCTCCAGTGACAAAAGTGAAAAGTGAAAATGAAGTCACTCAAAAACTGCTAGATCTTGTCAATTCTTCACAAGTCTATAATTTCTCTGTCTTAAAAAATGTAAAAGCTTCCTGAGCTGGTCTCTTCTTTGGGTCCTCATTCTATGAAGGCTTCCTTGTACATGTAAAACTTTAATAAGATTTGTATGCTTTTCTTCTGTTAATCTGTCTTTATCAGTTTAATTTTCAGACCCAGTCAAATGAAAATGTTCAGAAATATAGGGTGTAACTTCACTCAAGTAATAGTATTTGCTATGTATTTGTACTCGGTCTCCCAGTTGGGTCCAACTCTTTGCAGTGCCATGAACTGTAGCCTGCCAGGCTCCTCTGTCCATGGAATTCTCCAAGCAAGAATACTGGCTGCTGCTGCTGCTGCTGCTAAGTCGCTTCAGTCGTGTCCGACTCTGTGCGACCCCATAGACGGCGGCCCACCAGGCTCCCCCATCCCTGGGATTCTGCAGGCAAGAACATTGGAGTGGGTTGCCGTTTCCTTCTCCAATGCATGAAAGGGAAAAGTGAAAGTGAAGTTGCTCTGTCGTGTCCGACTCTTCTCGACCCCATGGTCTTCAGCCTGCCAGGCTCCTCTGTCCATGGGATTTTCCAGGCAAGAGTACTGGAGTGAGGTGCCATTGCCTTGGAGGGTATGCCATTTCCTACTCCAGGGGATCTTCCTAACCCAGGAATCGAACCTACATCCCCTGAATTGCAGATGGATTCTTTATCACTGAGCCACCTACTGGCATATGCTATGCATCATAATAATGTGCTAATTTCTTGCTTTAACATTGATCTGTGCATTCTTAGTAGAACATGATCACAGTGCTGCAAATGTAACCTTCATCAACTTGTGATGTATATCATACACAAATAATCTGTGCCTGTACTTAAACAACTATTATTACTTTTGGGATATGATCTCTGAAATATTTTCTGCCCTATTAGTAAACACGAATGTCACAGTCATCAGTGTTTGCAACCTTCCAGTGTAAGCTGGTGTGCCCTAAGGGCACTTTCAATGGAGAAAAATATCAGCCATCAGACTGCAGCACCCTATGGTGAGCCCCAAGAAAGCTCAGGATGTTACAAACACAGGATACTGGCTCCAAAAGCTGAGGTGAATATGAAATGGATGATTTCAGTGAGCTCAGACTCTTGCATACTGTCATATATAGAAAAGCACTAAACTCCTTAACTTGGGATATCTCATTTTCTTTAACTAACAATAACATTTCGATGTTAAGACTACCTGCCCTTTGCTACAAAACTTCTATATAACCTGGTTCCTCCTCTCACCTCCTTGGAGCAGTTCTCTCAGGGTCACTTGAGATGCTGTCTACTGGGCTTGAAGTCTTAAAAATTCCCATGGAATAAAATATAACTTGCAACTTTTAAATTAAACTTAATTTTAAAAAATTAAGTCGACAGAAAATATAGAGAAAAATACATATATAAGAAGGTTTTTAAGATATAGGTGCCAAGTGTAAATTTGAAAAGGATAATAAAATGCAAGTATTTTTGTGGGTTGAAAATAATAAGAACATGATTGATATGTGTTTATTTTGGTAAATAATAATCTCTGGTGGCCTTGGCCTGCAGCAACTTGAAGCAGGGCTTCAGTCCACCAGCCAGAGATTGAGGTTGGGTCACAGTGGTGAGAGCACCAAATCCTAGCTGCTAGACCAATGGTCAGTAACAAGGTCCTGGCCCTCCGGCTCTGCATAAAAAGAATTCCTGCAAAGACAGAGAGTAGTAAAACAAGTAAAGTATTTATTAGGAAGAAAAATAGTACAATATGTTTGGATAGATACATTGGCAGACTCAGACAGAGAAAGAGTCACTGAATCATGCCCTCGTGGCAGTTTGAATTATTTTTATCAACTATTTCTTCTGGTTTTCCTCTGACCAATCATTTTGATTTACCTGATTCAGAATTCATATCTGATATATCTCAAGATTCTCCCACTCATCTCTTAGCCAAGATGGATTCTACCAAAAAGGCATATGGGTAGAATATGCCTTGGCATCACTCACCTTTTGACCTCAAAGGAGCCTTTCTGTGCATGTGTAGTCTGGGAGCTCCCCTGTCTTTGAGAATGAGAAATATATGGGAGCAGGGGGCAGGGTCAAGCCCCCTTTCTCAATTGTCCTGCTATCCTTGTACTAAGTTTCCATCCACAAGGAATGAATCTCCATTCACCTTACCCTGAGGTGGTGGGGAGGGGGCGGTATCTACCTCCTGCCTCAATAGTATCATGAGAAAAGAGTTGGGGACCATGAAGAATGAAGGATACAAGCAGGGACAACAAAAGGTATGTGAAAGAGTTGGTCACTGCTGGGATAAATGGGTTCATCCCCATTTAGATCTTCCGAAGAGACTTGTCATGAACTTCAGAACTGTCTACACAAAGAACAGAAAATGTATCTAAGTTTCTATTCTTTTCTACTCAGGGAATGCTTATAGGTGTGAATTCCCTTACACTTCCAGGCTTGCTCAAGCAGAAGGGCTTCCCTAGGCACCCAGGAGGGTCATTTTCCAAAAAAAGATGTTGTTCTCTGCTCTCTTGACTCAATTTAGACTTTCCAACGTTTGGATTCTTATGATTGTATGCTTCAGAGGGATGGTCTGGGAGCAAGGGGCATTGATTTCTCTCTTGGCTTCAGTCTCTGGAATGCTCTTAAAATTATGCAATATTCATTCAGCTGAGTTTTCTTGAGTGAAAAATTAATCTAGATGCCATTAGAGTAAAATATACTTAGAAATGCATTTCAACTTGAATATAAAACTGGTAATTAGAGAACTTTGCATATAAAAAAGAAAACTCTTCACCTGAAATAACCCACTGCCTGCTGTTCATTTGCATATCCTCACTTTAACAGTTAGATTCAAGCAGTCAGAATATGTTAATACCTGCACCCATTTCATATCCTAATGCAGGAAATCCAATAGCTCAATGATAGGCATATATGTGCTTTACAGAGAATCTCTGAAATTACTTGGCAAAGAAAAATATTTCTTGCAGCTCTGCACAAGTTCTCAGAAAGCCCTTTCAGGCACTTCAGTGAGCAGTCCATCGGCACCAGTTTTAAACTGCAGAAATGGCATCTTTCTACCACAGGCACTATGTAATCTGAATTTTAATCATCTGCTTTTCTTACCATGTCTAATCCTTCTCTATCTATTCTCAAACAGCCAATCAATATAGCTTTACCTTATAAAGAAATCTGTTACATAAGTTCTTCTTTGGGAGAGAAATTCTGTGGCAGCTAATGAAATGTTCTTGGTTCAAATTAGGAAGTAGAAATTTAAAACTTAGTTAAGTAACCTTATATGACTCCCTGTTACTACACTAAATCTCTGTTTAATTTCATACTTCAGATTGCCTAAGCATCACTCAAGGCATTGTTTGGAATGAAGGTCTCTAATACCTACACCTGGAAATGTAAATTAGTACAGATGTGATCTGCATTTCAATACTTTTAGCAATCACATGGGTTATTCTTATACCATCTTGAGAAATTTTATTTTAGACTGTTGACAAAAAATACATGAATTGTGTAGCAAATGTCAATGGTATGCAGGAGTTACAAACACATACCTATATATGCTTAGTCGTTCAGTCATGTCCAACTATTTGCAACTCTGTGGACCATAGCCCACCAGGTTCCTCTGTCCATGAGATTCTTCCAGGCAAGAATACTGGAGTGGGTTGCCATGCCCTCCTCCAGGGGATCTTCCCAACCCAGGGTTCGGACCCAAGTCTCTCCCTTGCAGGTGGATTCGTTATGGTCTGAGCCACTTGGAAGCCCATCTATATAATAAAATCTAAATCAAATATTTTCATGTATTTCAATAACTTCCTTCTCCCTAGTTCCCAAATATGTATATATAATTTTGTTTCTTTCTATGTGTGTGTATATATGTATGTATGTATGTGTGTATATATATATATATATATATATATATATATATATATCCAACAGGAGAACATAATAATTGCAGTTGTAAATTAGAACATTGAATCCTAACTAGAAAGTATTAGCTCAAGTTGCCAAATGCTCAACACCTGCCTGGTTCTTTGGGATAGTATATCATAAAGTCAACAGATGTGATTTTTCATTGGACCAGAGGAGGATAATGTCAATTAGTTAATAAACTCAGCTTTATAGACCACTTGGAGATAATTATCCTAGAATGTGAAAATGTAGTACATGCTTTCACAATATATAATAGTTTATATATAATTAATCCCAATTCTGGTTTCTGTTTCGTGTTCTATTTGCTTATTAATTTCTGAATCTGCAGTTCCTAGACCTAGAAAGTATTCAGTCAATGTTAGTAATTGAATAGATACTTGCCTATGAGTATATTTTTGGAAGCTACAACAGTTAACAGGTATACTCAGACCCAAATGGTATCTCTCTTTACTTCCTTGTTTTGCTTGTCATAACCATTTGTATTAAAAGCCAATTTTGGGGGGGGGCTGGTGGCAGCGTTTCAAACTGAAGAGCCCTGCTTGGTGAGATAGTTTTAACACTTCGTTTCTTGAGCAAATTTTGGAATACTTCCCAGTACTACCTTGAAAACAGGTGGGACAGGGAAAAGATGAGTCTGTCAACAGGGCTCTATTACTACTTCAGTTTCTGTCAAACAGTCCACTGGCACGTTTACTTTTCCTTCTTAGCTATTCAAGATCCAAACATCAGGCTGTTGCCTGATGAACTGCTCCCTGTCAGTGTAGGCAGCAGTCTGGACAGAACACCAGTACCTCAGCAGCCTACTCAGATGAGAAGCACACAGCAACATTCCATGTAGGAGGAATAATTAGTGGCGACCATTTGAAAGGGTCAAACTTAATCCACATGGAAGTAGAATGAGCTTCCCATTGTGTCTGAATCCCCAGTTTAAAGTCAAGTTCACTTTTTTAAAGAATGCTTACTGTTGTCTGATTGAGTTTGGTTGTATGACGGAAACATAAATCTAGCATATAATGAACAGCATGCTAAATATACAGAAACCACTGTTTGAGCAGTTTGGTTCAGAGATTTAAATAGGCCACATTTTATTCATCTGCTGTTCACCGAGTTCAATAAAACACCCATGTGCCAGGAACCTTCTCGAATAAGGGACAGTGTATTAGTATCAGTTTAATAAAAAACAAGTGCTACTGTTTTTATCATATTTGTTTATTAAAAATAAAATTAAAATATATTTTACAATGATAGCCTGAAAAATAATTTAGGAGTGCTCCCTGAGAGACTGTTTTGTAGGTATTTTCAACTGTTTTTATATATTTTTGATTTACTCTTCTGCTTCTTGTTTCACATTCATTATAAAGTTATTTTATTGTATATATTGCATGAAGATAAAAATAAATTAGAAATTAAAGTGAACTTTAAGTATAGGCTTCTTTCTGATTTTGCTTAGCTGAAAAGGTAATATTTAATAGGTATCAAAGGATTCACTTTTGAGAAAATTCATTCAAAAAACACTTCTTTTGATATCTAATCAATTCCCAAGTATACACTGACAAATTTTGAAAAGTATGCAAAAATAGAAGTGATAATATTGTATATTTCCAAAAGTGATTTATAAAATTGTTCACTTTTGTCACAGCAAAACTATTTTCTTTTTTACTTATACTTTATAAAATTACTGTAATAATGTTGATTTGCCATAAGTTCTGCCCAGTAAAGTTTTCAATAACTTCTAGAAAATGGTCAAATCTTACAAAATTATTTTTCAACTTCAATTCAAATTAATTGAAAGAATTGCCCTGAAATAGTCCAACATAATAAGTTGGAATAAACTAGAAAGGAAGTAAAATTTTAAAAGAACATTTCTATTTAAATTGATATTAAGAAATAATATCATTTTACCAGTCAACACTTTCATAATGCAGAGATATAAAAGAAGCTTCTTATCTGTAAGGAGGCAGATGCTCCTGAATTAATTTTTGTATATCATTTGGAACTTACTCTTTAGGTGACATAAAATTTATCATACATGGTATAAGGCAGAAATATTACAAAGAACCTCTGTGTCATTTATTGGACTCTTTTAAGAAAATAACTGAAAAAGACAAGGATCATTCTCTTAAGTATTCTTGTTGATGAGTTATTTTTATTCTATCAAAGATGTCAGCATTCTCAATTTTTAATAATCTTAAAAATTATATTTAAGTAAAAATTTTAAAATTTGGAAAATAAGTAAAAGGTTTAGGAAAGTTAACATCTATTGAATACAATATCACATAAAATATTAGAATTACTCAAATTAAAAACTATTCTACAACTAACTCTAACATGCTCAGATTTTCATAGAACCAACACAGTATCCTCTACTCGGTAATTTATAATCTAGTTGGATAAACAGGATAAGAAAATTAAAAACACAATAAAATTGTGTGTTATAGTAATTTCATTTTTGTTATACATTTTTTTGGGCTCCAAAATCACTGCAGGTGGTGATTGCAGCCATGAAATTAAAAGAAGCTTACTCCTTGGAAGGAAAGTTATGACCAACCTAGATAGCATATTGAAAAGTAGAGACATTACTTTGCCAACAAAGGTCTGTCTAGTCAAGGCTCTGGTTTTTCCAGTGGTCATGTATGGATGTGAGAGTTGGACTGTGAAGAAAGCTGAGTGCCGAAGAATTGATGATTTTGAACTGTGGTGTTGGAGAAGACTCTTGAGAGTCCCTTGGACTGCAAGGAGATCCAATCAGTCCATTCTGAAGGAGATCAGTCCTGGGTGTTCATTGGAAGGACCGATGCTAAAGCTCAAACTACAATACTTTGGCCACCTCATGCGAAGAATTGACTCATTGGAAAAGACTCTGATGCTGAGCAGGATTGGGGACAGGAAGAGAAGGGGACGACAGAGGATGAGATGGCTGGATGGCATCACCAATTCAATGAACATGAGTTTGAGTGAACTCCGGGAGTTGGTGATGGACAGGGAGGCCTAGCATGCTGCAGTTCATGGGGTCACAAAGAGTCGGACATGACTGAGTGACTGAACTGAACTGAACACTTTGTTAATATTATATATTACTGTATATTAGGTGGTCTTCACAGATGGCAGGTAGCCAGTGCTGGATATTCAAGAGATTCTGGGTTTGATTCCAGGGGTCGGGAAGATCCCCTGGAGTAGGAAATGGCAACTTCCTCCAGTATTCTCACCTGGAAAATTCCATGGACAGAGGAGCCTGGCAGTCTACAGTCCATGGAGTCACAAGAGTTCTATAGGATTTAGCGATTGAACAACAACAACTATATAGTGTATTCTTGCCTGGAGAATCCCATGGACGGAGGAGCCCGGTGGGCTACAGTCCACGGGTCGCAGAGAGTCGGACATGACTGAGCGACTTCACTTTCACTTTCACACTACTACTCAGTGAAGGGTAAGACCTCTAAGTAAAAGCCTGCTTGGTGAAGAGTAGGAGCGCTAAGTAATGGCTTCATGAAGGAAATGGACTCGATAGGATGGTTTGTTGTCATTCAGTTGCTAATTTGTGTCTGACTCTTTGCTGCCTCATGGACTGTAGACTGCCAGGCTCCTCTGTCCTTCACTAACTCCCAGAGTTTTCTTAGCTTCATGTCCACTGAGTCAGTGATGCTATTTAAGCAACTTATCCTATGCCTCCCCTTTTTCCTTTTTCCTTCAGTCTCTTTCATCATCAGGATCTTTTCCAAAAGAGAAGAAGCGAGATCATCTCAGAGATAGAGGACAATATATTAGCGGGGGTGAGGGGGGGTGGCGCGGAGAAGAAAACTTAATATGAGTATGGAGATAAGGAAACTGATCTGACTAAATATACCTAACATTTCTTTAAGGACTTCTTTTACGTATAAAGATATGAAATCATCTAGGAAGAGAACCAGTCCATATAGAATTTGAGAATTTAGAAAACAAAGATGTTTTTGCACAGAGTATTTCAGAAGTGAAAGGGTGAATTATTTTTCTTTGTTTCATAAAACATTGGACTGGAATGAGCTTGAAATGTTGCCAAATTTGTTGTGAGTTCCTATGATTAGTACAAAAAGACACCAATAATCTGAAATTGCTGTCATCTTTACCTCTGACTGAATGTTTAAAGAAATTTTCAATGACCGTTTCTTCCACCCAAAGTTGGAATTAAATGACAAAAATCATAAACATTAAAAGGCATATCTTCTCTTTCCTTCTTCCAATCCATTTTAATCTAGCAGAATATATTCTTATGCTTCCAAATATACTTCCATATATTAACACTGTAAGTGAAATAAACTAATCTCTTCTTATTTTATGGAGACAATTCTCTTCTTCTTATGGCTTTATCTCCATATTTTTTCTACTTTTCCTATTCCAAAGTATTAAAAAGTTATTTTTCTCAGAATGTTATTTTATGGTTTTGAGTATTCATAAATTTTAAGAATCAAGTAGAAGAGTGATAAAGAAAAAAAAGGGGGGGGTAGTGAACCTGATTTTTTCTCTTTGTGGTTCATTTTAATAAGGAGCCAGAACGATTTACAGTAGTTCTTTAATACAACAATCAAAATTAGAATTTGAGAAATACTTGATGACAAAACAAAAGAATGACAAAGAGGAGTGAAAAAGATAAATGGAGAAATTTTAGTTGAAATAATCTTGTTTTACATTCTTCTAATGCTTAAGTTAAACACATGGTCCTAATTTTGTCTGTTTTGTTCAGATACACAGCAATATTCTAAAATTGAAACAAAGAGCAATAGTGAAATATCCCTCATTAAAAGATATCTGTTTGCAACTACTCTGTTTCTCTACTCAACAAAAGGAAAACAAAAATTCTCAGATTTCTAGAAGTGGAAGAAATAAAAGAATTAGTCAATCAAGTGATATATATATAAAGCCTAGAAGATTTGTAATTTTGAAGAGCATACATGCAATACAAAGCTTACATTTATTAATATAACTATGTCTTTTATGTTATTTATTTTTAATTGAAGGATAATTGCTTTACAGTATTGTGTTGAAGTGAAGCGAAAATCTCTCAGCCATGTCCGACTCTTTGTGACCCCATGGACTGCACAGTTCATGAAATTCTCCAGGCCAGAACACTGGAGTGGGTAGCCATTCCCTTCTCAGGGGATATTCCCAACCCAGGGATCAAACCCAGGTATCCCTCTGCAGGCAGATTCTTTACCAGCTGAGCCACCAGGGAAGCCCCACAGTGTTATGTTGGTTCTACCAAATATCAACATAATTCAACCATAGCTTTATCTATCTTATATATATATCCAATTCTATATATAAATATATCCTCACATATCCATCTATCAGATCTATATTTCCATTCTAATATTTTTTCTAATATGCCGAAACAATTTTATCCCAAACAGCATAACTACTGTAATATATAATATCACATACGTATACATGCTCACTGAAGAAGAATTAGAAGCATGAGAAAGATGAAGAGAATGAGGAGAAGGAGGAGGAAAAAGTGGAGAGGATGGGGGAAGGAACGAAGAAGGAAAGAAGAGAGGAAAAATAAAGCTTAAAAAATCCTTTAAGGTTTCTCAGGATATATGAAAGATCACCTACTATGTTTGCATAGTGTGAAAAATTTTTACCTTGATTCAATTTACCTTGATTCATGGATTTAACATTCCAGATCCCTATGCAATACTGTTCTTTACAGCATTGAGCTTTACCTTTGACACCAGACACATCCACAACTGAGTGCCATTTGTACTTTGGTCCAGGCTTTTCATTCTTTGTGGAGCTATTTCTCAGCTCTTCCCCAGTAGCATATTGGATTACCTACTGATGTGGGGGTGGGGGTGGGGGTGCAGTGCGGGGCTCAACTTCTGGTGTCATTTCTTTTTGCCTTTTCATCCTGTTCATGTGAATCTCAAGGCAAGAATACTGAAGTGGCTTGCCATTCCCTTCTCCAGTGGACCATGTTTTGTCAGAAGAGGTGGTAAGAATATACAAAAGAACTATACAAAAAAGATCTTGATGACTGGATAACCACAATGCCATTGTCACTGACCTAGAGCCAGATATCCTGTAGTGTGAAGTCAAGTGGGCCTTAGGAAGTATCACTGCAAACAAAGCTAGTGGAGGCAATAGAATTCCAGCTGAGCTATTTCAAATCCCAATAGATGATGATGATAAAGTGCTGCACTCAATATGCTAGCAAATTTGGAAAACTCAGCAGTGGTCACAGGACTAGAAAATGTCTGTTTTCATTCTAATTCCAAAGAAGGGCAATGCCAAAGAATGTTCAGATTGCCTCACAATTGTGCTCATTCCACATAATAGCAAGGTAATACTCCAAAAATTTCAAACTAGGCTTTAGCAGTATGTGAACCGAGAACTTCCAGATGTGCAAGCTGGATTTAGAAAAGACAGAGGAACCAGAGATCAACTTGCCAACATCCATTGAATCATAGAAAAAGCAAGGCATTCCATAAAAATATCTAGTTCTGCTTCACTGACTGTGCTAAAGTCTTTGACTGTATGGGTTACCACAAACTGTGGAAAACTCTTGAACAGATGGGAATAGCAGGCAACCTCACCTATCTCCTGAGAAACCTATATTCAGGTCAAAAAGCAATAATTAGCACTGGATATGGAATAACAAACTCTTCCAAATTGGGAAAGGAGTGTGTCAAGGCTGTTTATTGTCACCTTGCTTATTTAACTTAGTGGAGAGTACATCATGAGAAATTCCAGGCTGGATGAAACACAAGCTGGAATCAAGATTGCTGGGATAAATATCAACAACCACAGATATGCAGATGACACCACCCTAATGGCAGAAAAAGAAGAAGAACTAAAGAGCCTCTTGATAAGGGTGAAAGAGGGGAATGAAAAATGTTGGCTTGAAACTCAACATTCAAAAAACTAAGATCATGGCATCCAGTCTCATCACATCATGGCAAATAGAGAAAAAGTGGAAACAGTGACAGATTTTATTTTCTTGGTCTCCAAAATTACTGCAGATGGTGACTGCAGACATGAAATTAAAAGACACTAGCTCCTTGGAAAAAAAAACAGCTATGACAAACCTAGGCAGCATATTAAAAAGCGAAGTCATCACTTTGCCAACAAAGGTCCATATAGTCAAAGCTATGCTTTTTTCCAATGGTCATGTATATGGCTGTGAGTGTTGGACTATAAAGAAGGATGAGCACCAAAGAATTGATGCTTTCTAATTGTGGTGTTGGAGAAGACTCTTGAGAGTCCCTTGAATTTTAAGAAGATCAAACCAGTCAATCCTACAGGAAATCAACCCTGAATACTCATTGGAAGGATTGATGCTGAAGCTGAAGGTCCAATACTTTGGCCACATGATGCAAAAGGCTGACTCGTTGGAAAAGTACCCTGATGTTTGGAAAGATTGAGGGCAGCAGGAGAAGGGGGTAACAGAGGTTGAGTTTGTGCAAACTCTGGGAAATAGCGAAGAACAGGGAAGCCTGGCATGCTGCAGTTCATGAAGTCACAGAAAGACAGGACTTAGGAACGGAACGACAATAATAATTTTTGGAAATCTCATGTGTAGTGAATTGTTTTTTCATATAGAAAGGTATGGGGAGGGGATGCTTATTCAATGCCTTTCTGCATATCTTGTGATAACTTTTTGCCTAGAATATCTTTTTAAGAATGTTTTTTATAGCATTCTTCTGATTTTATCTGCACCGCTCCCCACCATAGGACTATCAGGTAAGGGAAACCCATGTGAACATAAAACATACAACATTTGTTGTGTTATAGGTAATGAAGTCATTTGTCTCTGACCCAGAAATCTCATGTCCTCTGCCATCTCATGACACCACGGTGGGATAATTTGTTAGTTTGCAAGTATGGTAAAATCTCAAAGACTTCAGTTTTTGACTGAGGGAGATTTCTCTTTTGGGGGAAAGTTTCAATGAGGACCTTATAGACATGCATGGGGATATTAGATTAGTTGTCAATTCTACTTAATGAAACTGTGATTAATTTACTCTGTAGTCCAATGTAGTCAAATAACTGTATAGTAAAATATAATCACATCACAAAATCTTGCTCAAAAATGAAGCATATTCTGTAATGAATGAATTCTTCACTTTACCGAGATGATGGGCAAGCTTGGCTTTTGTTGTTTGGAGAATGAGGCAGAGCTTCAACCTCCACATTTGTCAATCTGTGCCCGTTTATTAGCACTGAAATTGTTCTAGAATCTAGCATCTAGTTGAGAGTAATTGGTAGATGATTTGATTGAAACTGCTGTCACCCATGTACCTGCTTTTTACAGCAAGACTGCAGATGTTAGAATATTATTTGTCAAGCACACAGTGAGTTAGAGAATTTAGAGATGCTATTTTTCCATGCCACAAAAATTAGAGAGGATATGCTGAAAAGATAATATACTGTACAGCTGGGTCAATCTTCCAGGCCAAAATGGAATGTCAAAGTGTCAGTTGTGATAATTATAAGATACATTATGATTAAATGGACTTCCATCTGGAGCTCTGGCAGAAGAATTATGCCTTGAGAAATTATGCCTTGAGAGATATAGCTCAAAGGGTTGATGGCACTTAGTACTGAGTAACCCCTGAACACATTCAATTGGCTATACAGCAGAATTCAGATTGATGGTCACTGACCAACTTTGGCACTCTGCTGAAATATTGCTACAATAGACATATCTTAATTGACTGTTAAAAATAAAATAGGAGCTTCCATATGATGTTAATAACCAAAAAAAATAAAACTTAGGATATGAATTTTTAATATTTAACTTAATTCTAAACATATTCTCTTTCTACTCTCTTAATTAGAATAATTAATGTTTTCTTTCCAAAAAACAGAAATTGCCTTCATGTCTAAATAACCTCAAATGATTGTAGTGTATCTTTCAAATAAAACCTTCATATCTTTGTACTGAATTAACACTGATGTGAGATTTAGGTGATCTTGCTCTCCCCTAATAACTTAATGTGATATTAACAAAATTTGTACTCAGAATTTGTGAAAATGTTCAAAAATTTAGTATCTAATTTCACTCAAGTAATAGTATTACTATTTGCTATACACATACTATTTCCAAACCATTTAATAGAGGTAATACAAAAGGAAGATATTTTAAGGACATTGATATTGAAACACTTACAAACAAATTAGGAATACAAAATTTATATGTTTGAAAGGAGGCAAGCAGTTAAATTAATTTAGAGATTACTAATTTGGGTATATATATGTGATTTGAAATTTTAATGCTCAGTACACTGAATATTATCTGTAGCAGTTCATTGAAAGTGCATGAATAATGAAATAATCAGAATATAAACCTTCAAATCATGTTAATAGTCATGATTTTCTTCTCTGGATACTACTGTGACATTATCTTCCTGGCTGGAAGGTTTAATTTTATGTATAAATTTAATATGTAAAAATATTAAATACTGACCTGTACATAGAATTTTAGAAGGCACTGAACTTAGCAATCTCACCAATGTGACTGTGATTCATTGAAGAAAAAAAATTGTTTTTTTACATTAATCCCTACTCTTCCTACTAAAAACCTGTGTTTAGAGAAAGTCAGTATATTCTTGGCTTTTTTAGTCTCACAGAAAAGTATAATTCATCTATACAGTTTACCTCAACTCTCTTCTTTCTGAGTACTGAGTACGTATTTAATACAAGTCTATCTGTTTCAAATGGTTTAGATAAATTTTCACTGAAGTTAAACAATAAACTCTAACCTACTAGGTCTTATTGCAAAGAATTAAAATCTCAAGTTTTCAGTGAAAAATAATTATTGAAGTATAATTAACAAATTTGTAAGATATTTAAAGTGTACATTGTAATAATTATATATATATGTATGTATATATATATATAGTGAAAGAATTTCCCGACTAGTTAATTAATGCATCTGTCAGCTCACATTTCTCACACATTAATCTTTGTGTGTGTGTGTGTGAGAACATTTAAGTTCTATACCCTTAGCAAATCTCAGTTATATAATACAGTGTTATCAACCATGTGCTGTGCTTAGTATCTCAGTCATGTCTGACTGTGACCCCATGAACGATAGCCTTCCAGGCTACGCAGTCCAGTGGATTCTCCAGGCAAGAATACCGAGGTGGGTTCCCATGCCCTCCTCCAGGGGTTCTTCCCAACCAAGGGATCAAACCCAGGTGTCCCACACTGCAGGTGCATTCTTTACCACCTGAGACACCAGGGAAGCCTGGTTATCAACTATAGTCATCATGTTAAACAATCATCATGTTATACATAAGTCTTGATTCATTCTACAGCTGAAAGTTTATATCCTGTTACCAACCTCTTCCTAATTCTCCCACCACTAGCCCTTGGCAATGCACTTTTCTAATCTCTGTTGTTATAAATTTTACTTTTTTCAGATTCCATGTATAAGTGATACCATGCAGTATTTGTCTTTCTCTATATGGCTTCTTTAACTTTGCATAAAGCCCTCAAGATCCAGCCAGGTTGTCACAAATGGAAAGATTTCCTTTTTCCTATGGCTTAATAATATGCTATTGAATACATATGTCTCACATCTTTATTCACTCATCCATTGACAGACATTCAGGTTGTTTCCATACCTTGGCTATTATAAATAACGCTGCAACAGATATGAATCTAGATACATCCTTAAGATATTGATTTTGTTTTGTTTGGTTATACACCCTGAGGAATTAATGAATCATATGATTGTTCTATTTTTAACTTTTTTGAGGCACCTCAAAACCAGCATTTTTTTTTATAATGTTTATAGTGGTTGCACCAATTTACATTCCATCAACCATACACAGTGTTTCCCTTTTTCCTGCATTCTTGCCAACACTTGAAATCCCTTGTCTTTTTGATGATAGTCTTCCAACAGGTGTGAGGTATGGTTTTGGTTAACATAAAATCTCATTTTAATAAGCTAATATTTATGACTAATTTTCTTTCTAGATGTTTACATTTTCTTCTCTATTCATCTTTACTTACATTAGAGCTTGGGATTTGATTTCTGCTGATGGTGATATCTTGTTTTTCAATTTTTAGTTTTGCAAATGATATTTCATCTGGGGAAAGTGATATATCCACTGACAGATGAAAATTACATAAAGTGCATCAAGAGATTGGCATATTTTCTAATATCTCTTAAGTATCTTTTTTATCCACTGCTTTTTTTCAGATATGTGCTATCTTCTCATCAGATATTTTTACTTCTCAGGCATATTTCCCCTAGCCTTTATTTTAAATTCTCACCTTGTTATTTTGAATTTAGCTTCCATTGCTGATTTTCTAAAGCTTTTGAGAAAGGCTGGCAAAATGGAAATGAGGTCTGGCACAGGGGTGTTGAGATCTCCTGCTACTCAGAGAGATATAAAATAGATAAGACCATGAAACAAAATGTCCTTCTGGGTATTGGCAATTGTAGTGCAACTTTCATTGCTGTTAAAATAGTTTAGCCTCTAAGTACAAAGACCATTTTGTGGTTCATGCAGCTGTTTCAACAGATTGTCTTCTCCAGTGAAGTACAAGAAGAAATAAGAAGTGGATATTTGTAAATGACATCTGAATTTAATTATTTCTTAATTAAGAAAATGTTGTTGCATGATACCAAAGCACAACACAAAGAAATAGAATCAAATGGCTAAAGAGATTTTTTTTTTAACCAATACAATATGAAGCAAAATGTAGAAAGAAAATGTCAGTGAAGATAAAAAGCAATAAGAGATTTAAGGAGAGACCTGACAGAAGATAAGTTATATCAGGAGCAAGACTCGTCATTTTGTTTTATTGCTTTTCTGACATTAATTATAAATGACAGGTGACCCGTCAGCTAAGTACAGGGTGTTCACAGAGACTGAGAAAGTTTTAGATCCTCTAGCAACTAGCCTGGGAACAAAGCGTACAATTTCAAGTTAATTTTAGCAAGACTACATTATAAATAGTGGTGTTAGCACTAATCAGCTATTCAAAACATTACAAACATTTGCTAATTAATTCTTGCACTGTTGATAAATAATGCTTTCATTTACCAAGGCATAGAAAAAACAACTCTCGCAATGTTAAATCTCTGAAGTTTCTAAGTTTCAGGCAGTATAAAAGCCTATCTTTTTCATTTCTCAAATTGGCATACATGAGAAACATACATATACATGGACTTCAAAAATATACTTTCATAATAAAAATTAAATAACATTTTCATCACAAAAGAATGTTCCATAAGACATAGTATAGGCATAGGGTGCAAACCTGTAGCCCATAAATTTTCAGTTCCCACCTCTTCATCACCTGACCTTCCTAAGTCCACATTAGATTGCTTCTTACTTCTGCAATTTAGTATTATCTTGATTATTCCCTCTCTGTAATTTATATTAATTTGCAGGTTTGTTTTTATTTGAGATTTTTGACTATTTTATGTCTCTTCTGTTAGAAAGCACAATCCATGAAAGTAAGGACCATGTTTATTTCATTCATCACATATCAGGTACTCAAATATTTATTAAGGCAATGGCTTATCTAGAGGCATATGAAAGTATTATACTTTATACAAAGTGAGATTCTTGTATATTCTAAAACAGAAAACATACTTTTATTAATGTGTTTGTGTCTCACACGTGTATAGCTCTTTACAACCCCATGAACTGTGGCCTGCCAGTTTCCTCTGTTCATGGGATTCTCCCGGCCAGAATACTGGAGTGAGGCGCCATTTCCTCTTTGAATGTGTTTACACCTTTGCAATATTTAAGTAAATATGCATGTACATTTTAGAATCAATGTGAGTAGAAAAGTGCAATTTAATTTTAAAATATTTTCAAAGTCTTCCTCTGTCCCTTGATTCTAAAACAGATCATTTCAACCAAACTAAGTACATTATTTGTTTCTTCTTTCTTGGTGGTGGAAGATGTTGAATTCTGAAAAGAAACACAAGAAATTGTAGGTGAATAATGAGAGCTACCATTTATTGCACCCTTATTAAAGGTCAGTATACTTTCTTAATGGCAGACGTATAAACTAGGTATTATTAGTATGCCTGTTATGGCCACTGACTCCAGTACTCTTGCCTGGAAAGTCCCATGGACAGAGAAGCCTGGTGGGCTACACTCCATGGGGTCGCAAAGAGTCGGACACGACTGAGTGACTTCACTTTCACTTTTCCCTTTCATGCATTGGAGAAGGAAATGGCAACCCACTCCAGTGTTCTTGCCTGGAGAATCCCAGGGATGGCGGAGCCTGGTGGGCTGCCGTTTACGGGGTTGCACAGGATCAGACATGACTGAAGTGACTTAGCAGTAGCAGCTATTTTGCATATTTAGAGAGTTAGGTAACTAATCAGAGTTATAAAATGAAAATACTTGTTTTTACTAGGGAATACACCTTCTAGCAAAACATTGCTGAAGGTCCTTTTTTTTGTTTATTGTGACACATCATCTTGGTAAGATAAAGAGTGCCATCTCTGCTGACAGTAAATAGCCAACAGATACAGATCTGGCATTTCTATCTCAGACCAGTACGGAGAGAAATGATGGCCAAAACTGTCCAGGAATTCAAGCAGCAGATCATTCTAGTTCTTGTTCACAGTAGCCATGATACTAAGTAAAATCTCAAATAAGATTTATGCAGTAAGGTCAGTATTGCTATAGGCATGTAATCAAAATCAAAGTTCCTTAAATACCTATAGCAAACTATCAAAGAATAAAAACTATGTAAGAAGGGATCATAGTTACGCTCTTTTAGTACTTCAGCCTCATCTCCAAAAGACAGCTCTTCATAATTTGGTATATAACTAAAGTCTCATGGGCTTCAGCTCTTAGTTAGGACAGGTATTCTATATTTGTAGGAACGTCTACATCTAAGCAATACTCTCAACACCTACACATCTGCACTAACACCACCTCTGCCCATCCCCAAAGATATCTGCAAGTATAATTTGAATGTTCCCTATACTCCATCAGTTCAGTTCAGTTCAGTTCAGTTGCTCAGTCATGTCCGACTCTTTGCGACCCCATGAATCGCAGCATGTCAGGCCTCCCTGTCCATCACCATCTTCCGGAGTTCCCTTAGACTCACATCCATCGAGTCGGTGATGCCATCCAGACATCTCATCTTCTGTCGTCCCCTTTTCCTCCTGCCCCCAATCCCTCCCAGCATCAGAGTCTTTTCCAATGAGTCAATTCTTCGAATGAGGTGGCCAAAGTACTGGAGTTTTAGCTTTACCATCATTCCTTCCAAACAACACCCAGGGCTGATCTCCTTCAGAATGGACTGGTTGGATCTCCTTGCAGTCCAAGGGACTCTCAAGAGTCTTCTCCAACACCACAGTTCAAAAGCATCAATTCTTCGGTGCTCAGCTTTCTTCACAGTCCAACTCTTGCATCCATACATGACCGCTGGAAAAATCGTCACTTGGGTGCTATCCAAGATCACTTTCCCTTTAAAAGGTCAGATTAATTCCAGTTTTTATAAAGACTTCTGATTAAGCCCTTGACCATGTAACCTATGTGCTTCTGCAAGATTACAGGCAAACTTCTCTGCCTTTAATCTCTGCCATTGTCAACCTCTGTAGGAGATATTTGAAAAGACAAGTATCACAGTTTATTCCATTGTCTCAGAGATTTCCTTTCCCCATTCTTTATTGGGGCAAGGGAGCCTCTTAACATAGTATGAGACTATGCAGTTTTTCCTTGAGAATAAAGCTGCAAGGGCTAACATCAAATGCTTGCCTGTTAGACAGTGGCTCAGCATATACAGGTATAGTTTAAAAAAATCACAAGACATTGAAATAATGCCAAGAAGACTAAAATAAAATGTGATTATGTGTTCAACTACTGGGAAAGTTAATTGTATTTGTAACATGAGCAAGAACTACTCAGGGAAACATCATTCTTTAGAAGCCCATGGGATTAAATACTGAGTGACTGAGAAACACCACCTATTTTGGGGATCATTTTAAAAGATGTTCCTTAGATTTAAATATTAGAGCAGATGGACATAGAACTAGACTGAAATTTAGAGATTTTTTTACAATATAAAGACCAAAATCCTTTCCTGATTTAAAAGAAAGAAAAGTAAGGAAGAATACAGTCTAAATTATCTGAGTTCATTTTGTACTTTTATCCTCCACATAAGCCATATTCTGCCAAACTATATTGTTTTCTTAAGTAGTAGTGAAGGATCCAGAAGAAGAATAAGACGCTATAATTTTCAGAGAAGGATATGGTGATTTCAGTAAATTGTTATTCTTCTATAGTGAAACTCTAGAATTGTTCATCAAATGGAGCTTATGTGACAATTGGGGAACATGGTAAAAATATGAAATAGAAAAGAAATAGGAAAACTGTAAGTGATCAAATGCATTCTCAAAAGCTATGCAATTTTTAGTCTCCTTTCCTTTTTTATTTTTCAATACATTATCAGATTCCTAGTCAAGAGAATGTTTGAGGTATGAGACAATGATTTAAAAAATCTTCATGTTTGGGGGTGTATTTTGTACATATGCATGAATAGTTAGATATACTCATAACGTATTAAACGGCTTTTAAAAAGAAGGTTTTTAAGGATGAACATTAACCTGAGGGGAGATCTCTATGTGTATGTTCTTGTGCTATCATGATAAATGTATTCATTGTGTTGAATTAAAAAAAGATAAAACATGCTCCTCAAATTTTTATATTTCTTTTCTTATTCAACAAACATTTATTAGATTATCAAATTACTATGTCCAAAATGAATAAGACATAGCTCCTACCTTTGAGAAACTCACAGTCTACTAGGGAAGACAGATGTAAATAACTACCATAAAATATGAAAAGTGCTATAATGGATGTGTATGTCAATGATTTAAAGGGAAATCTAATGGATGACAGAGGGTTGTATTGATTACAAGATCAATGAGTCAACAGTGTGATGACTGCCAAAAGATTAAACAAAAAATCTAGCTTAGATTTGCATATATTTAGGGCTCCAAATGAAGGAAATTATTTTATAATAGTTTAAAAACTTGGCCATATTTGGACCATTTCTGACTTTGGGCTATTACATTTTAAAAATAACTCAAAGTAGGACCATTCTAGAAATGGAATCCAGGATAAAGATTTATGATGTTCTGATATTGAAATACATAGAAAATGATAGGACTGTTTAATGTATAGAATTTAATGAGGAGAGTACATGGGTATATAAGTGCAGACTTCAAATATTTGAAGAGTTGCCACATTAAAAAATATCCAGATAGTTTGGAAGTGTATAGCTAAGATAATTTGAATCATTGCAGGAAGGAAATTTCTGTTATAAAACAAAAAGCTGCTTTCTAATACCAGAACTACTCAGAAATTGAAGGCAATTTCTTAAATTTGCTCTTTTTGACTTCCTCAACTTAGAGGTGGTGAATGAACTGCCAGAACTGTTGCAGTGTGGCTTGGTATACTGGGTGGATGATGAGTGAACTGGGTTACTTCATGTTGTTTCTAAAGCTCATCTCTCTCAATTTCTCTGTCACACACACACACACGCACACATACACACACTCATCGAATCTGCATTATTTCTCTCAATCTTCCTCATAAATTTTCCCATCATTCAAATACACATTTATATATATGCAGTATATATCTGTGTAAATATTGATAGAAAAAAACAACTATCTGGATTATTTGGAACAATTTTTATTTGAAATGAGGCGAGGGAAAATCCTTTAACTATGGAGCATGTCAACAAAGACACATTAACCAATGATTATACATAACAATGAGTATATGCAAAAGAGATTATTCTAAGGAACTGCTTAATCTTTGAAACTGGAACTATTTTTAAGTGGAGAAAATTATAAGGACCTTAATATCAGTAGCTTATAATGTTAGCATCTAATTTATTTTATAATAGGCTTGGCCTTCATTTTTTAACCTGGTTCTTATAAATAGGCTTTTGCAAAGATCCCCAGTGCCAGACCCATTCCTTGCACTCTAATTTCCATGTGCAAACCTATTTTTCATTTGCTTGTTAGTCTAGCATGAGGATGCTCAGTGGTTTCCAAATCTTTGTGACCCTATGGACTGTAGCCCACTAGACTTCTCTATCCATGGAATTACCCAGGCAAGAAATACTGGAGTGGGTTGCCATGTCCTTCACCAGGCAATCTTCCTAACCCAGGGAACCCCCAACACAGGGATTTAACTCACAGCTCTTAAGTCTCCTGCACTGGCAGGCAGATTCTTTACCAATTGCATCACCTATTTTTCATTTGCTTGTTAATTTGTTTTTAAACTTTTGTCTGCATCCTTACCTTTGAGTTCTGCTTAGTTCCCCACTATTTCTAAAATCCCCACACCACTTTTCTCACACCTGTTATCTCCCAAGGACTTAGTTCCTGCATTGTTAGACTATTGATGATTGCATCCCACTTGCTTTGTTGCTGGGCTTACCTGGAATCAATTCCCTGGTTTTATATCTTTGTGTTGATTTCTGAGCAGATCTCCCTGAGACTTGAGCCATTTTTTAAAGTTAGACTTACCTTTCAAGTCTCTGTTGTTGACTTCCTATTACAAACTGAGCTACAAATATGACATTATTGTTTTTAATGGAAACAGTTGTCCTTACAAAAGTTGAAGGCTCATAATGTATTAGACGTCAAGTTAGTTCTTTAAGAAACATTTTATCATTCACCGCTCATAATACCATCCTATAAGCTGAATTGTAATTCCTCCATTTAAAAGAGATAATGACTAAGTCTCCAAATAAGATTTCTGTCAATGTCTCACACACTTTTAGTATTGAAGATAAAAATTAAACCCAAGTCATGTATTTTAAAGTGAAGCACTTTATAAACAAGTTAAAATAGGAATATTCCTCCTAAATTTTAGAGTTTAGATTTCCATCATGTGCCAAAAATTAATTTCCTAGATAAGCACAATAAAAAATTAATACAGTAGCACAAGCTTAAAAATGGAATGGGCAAAGTAATAATATAATATCTAATATCATAAGAATAATCTATTAGGGAAAAATAGACTAGGATTTAGACATTAAACTATGTATAGTTACAAGAGATGAAAAAATGAAAGAAATTTAATAGATATGAAAGAATATTACATCTAAATCAAACTTATTTTAAGAGCACTTATAATTTGGCTTTCTCAGTTATTACTATGTTCTCCATATTGTTTATCATGTATTTTTATATCAGTTTTCCAAGTAAATACATTAATATTATTTTAATGGTAAATGACATGTGCCAAAACATAAAACTGACTGAGATTAAGTAGGGTTAAAGAAGCAAAATTATTTCTATAACAGAGAAATAATTCTTTTTTTGTGCACTAACAAAATAATTATTTTGCTATTTTCCACAGTACTCACGGAGAAAGTGATGGCACCCCACTCCAGTACTCTTGCCTGGAAAATCCCATGGATGAAGGAGTCTGGTAGGCTGCAGTCCATGGGGTCGCTAGGAGTCAGACAGGACTGAGCGACTTCACTTTCACTTTTCACTTTCATGCATTGGAGAAGGAAATGGCCACCCACTCCAGTGTTCTTGCCTGGAGAATCCCAGGGACGGGGGAGCCTGGTGGGCTGCCGTCTATGGGGTCATACAGAGTCGGACACGACTGAAGTGACTTAGCAGCAGTAGCAGCATAGTACTCAGGGCCCAGAATCCTGTGCCTACTCTGTCTATAGCATTAGAATACTCAGTAGAGAAAGGTCAGGAAGTTAGTTTCTTGTAATTTCAATTTTTTATTTTTTGTGACATTTTTAATAGAAAGAGACAAATCCCTAAAATTAGTACTTATTATAGATATGATTTTATTTTTTAAAGAGGCAAAGATATTAGGCTATGGTAACAATCTTAAATTTCAGTATCATACATTTAGCAGATATTTGAAGCTCATTCATGTGACGTGTTGACTATACATTGGCTGCAGCTTTGTAGCTTTGATTTCTCTTATCCTTTAATTTGTGATTCAAGCTAAAGGTATAACTGGGTTTTGTGACAGAAGGAAAAAAAGACATTAATAAAGCACATAACGGCTCTTAAATCTACTGAGTGGATACGGCATAACTTACTTCTACTTTCTCTTTTCTATTGGCCACTAAATCAAGTCACATGATCACGAGGGGGAGAAGTATATTACATGAATGTGGGAATGACCAGGAATATATAATCTCTTTTAAGGTAAGAAAGTAAATAACTATAAACAATAATATAATATACTATCTACTGTTTTATTTTCATATATTCATTTCCTATCTCTGTATACAAAACACATCTGCATATATTCAAGGAAGATGCCAAAATTTCCACCTCATCAAGACTCAGATTAAAAGTCTAGAATTTCAAGATAATCCATACATCAGGTCTGAATGTATCTCCACTCGATTTACATACCTAGGAACTAAAATATGATAACACAGAATGGTTCAGGAGGGTCAGATAACTACCATAAACACTTTGTTGTATTCTATAAAAGAGTAGACAATAGAGATGCATAGCAAAGTTAAAATACTGCTGGGCAGATGTTTTGAAGACCCTCTCTCTTGGTGGTATAAACTATTGTTTTATAATGCCCAGATTTTATTCTCTGTGATCAGCTCTTGGTTTTGACCTCTGGAAGATTTTTTTTTTTCCCCATTACCTTCTTTGGATAAAGCTGAAGAAGACATTGGAGATTGTCATTCTTAGGTTTGAATATCTTTCCAACTAGCTTTCTGCTCATAAAGATTAATGTATCACATAAAGTTTGCTTTCATCACCCAAAAGAATGCTGATGAATGTATCTTGTAGTCAAGGAGGCAATGCTGCCTACTACCCCTGACCATGATTTCAAGTTACCCTAGGGGCAGAAGTCACAAAGCTGAGATCAAGTCATAGGTAAAGCAGTTATTACTGGACACATTTAAAGTCCCAGGCCACAGTCAGTGGCCTATTAAAGAGCAGTAGACCCTGAAAGAAGAATCCCACAAGGGATATTCTTTATAGTATCCATTTTAGAAGATGTTATGGATTGCAAAAGAAACTGATTTTTCACAGATCAGAAGCTTATGAGAGTCAGGTTTTCTGCCATTTTCAATCAAAAAATACTAAATGAGATAAAATTCCCCCCTTTCTACATATTTATATTAATGGTGTGGAAATTACATGATTCATCAATTTGTAAGGAGTCATTCTTTAAGAATGCATTTATTATTTTTTGGAAATATGTTTTACATGAATATTTATATGAATCTATTTTAATATTCATTATTTTTATAGGGAAAAAGTACACTTGTGTAGGTAAAGGGTTATTGGTAAATATTTCTACTTCCTTCCATTGGGCACATGCTGGGTGTGGTAGATTACAATAATGGTTGCCATTTTTTACCTCTTCATATATTTGCAACCTTTGCCATGTGATGTCATTTTCTCCTACTAAATAGGAAGAACATATTTTCCAGTTTCTGAATTTATATTTGGGCTTATGACTTGTTGTGGACATTTGAATAAAATAGAAATGTCGTTGTGCCAGTTCCAAGTCTAGGTGTTAGGGGGACTTTCATACATCTGCTTATCTCCGTGTACTTCTACTATTATTAAAAGCAGAACTTGCCTGAAGAGGCCTTTGACCCAGGACAAGGAATGTGAATATGTGAGTGAGAGCTGAGGTCTGAGATACCAATGAACCCAACATAAACAGCAGAGCTCCCAGGTCAGCCAGCCTAAATCAGCCATCACCCAGCTGATACCCAGACTGATAAGCTCATTGTTTGCATGTTTATAAGGCTCTAGTTATGTGATACAGTAGAGTGATGTTCCCTTCCACTTAAATCTAGCTGTAGCCATGTGTCTGCTTTCCCTTTGGAAATTTAGGAACTGATAGGCAATTTGCAAATCTCTGTGTGTCATAACAAAAGAAGTACTCTGAAGAAAGAAGGCTCCAATAATTCATATCTTTGAGTGCAGACAAGTTATACCAAAACTGTAAGAGAATCAAGACAGGCAACAGACATAAATGAGAAATAATACTGTTGTTCTTAGCCCCTTGTAACTGGTAAGTTGTTGTTTTTTCCTTTGCAAAATATTTAAAAACAGAATTAACAATAATAAAATAAAATTTTTAAAAATACTTATTCTAACATACATTGTAAATCAACTACACTCCAATAATTTTTTGTTTGTTTTATTTTTTATTTATTTTAATTGGACGTTAATTACTTTACCATATTGTGGTGGTTTTTGCCATATATTCACATGAATCAGCCATGGATGTACATGAGTTCCCCATCCTTACCCTCCCTCCCACCTCCCTCCCCATCCCATGCCTCAGGGTCATCCCAGTGCACCAGCCCTGAGCACCATCTCATGCATAGAACCTGGACTGGACATGTATTTCACGTATGATAATATATATGTTTCAATGCTATTTTCTCAAATCATCCCACCCTCACCTTCTCCCACAGAGTCCAAAAGTTTGTTCTTTACATCTGTGTCTCTTTTGCTGTCTCGCATATAGGATCATCATCACCATCTTTCTAAATTCCATATATATGTGTTAATATACTGTATTGGTGGTTTTCTTTCTGACTATACTTCGCTCTGTATAATAGGCTCCAATTTCATCCACCTCATTAGAACTGATTCAAATGCATTCTTTTTAAAAGCTGAGTAATATTCCATCATGTAAATGTACCACAGCTTTCTTACCCATTTGTCTGCCAGTGAACATCTAGGTTGGTTCCATGTCCTAGCTATTGTAAAAGGTGCTGCAATGAACATTGGGGTACATGTGTCTCTTTCAATTTTGGTTTTCTCAGTGTGTATGCCCAGCAGTGGGGTTGCTGGGTCGTATGGTAGTTCCATTTCCAGGTTTTTAAGGAATCTCCACAGTGTTCTCCACAGTGGCTGTACTAGTTTGCATATCCACCAAAGAGGGTTCCCTTTTCTCTGCACCCTCTCCAGCATTTATTGTTTGTACACTTTGATAGCAGCTATTAGGACAAGTGTGAGATAGTACCTCATCATGGCTTTGATTTGCATTTCTCTGATAATGAGTGATTTTGAGCATCTTTTTATGTGTTTGTTAGCCATCTGTATGTCTTCTTTGGAGAAATGTCTGTTTAGTTCTTTGGCCTGTTTTTTGATTAGGTCACTTATTTTTCTGGAATTGAGCTGCAGGAGTTGCTTGTATAGTTTTGAGTTTAATTCTTTGTCAGTTGCTTTATTTGCTATTATTTTCTCCCATTCTGAAGGCTGTCTTTTCCCCTTTGTTATAGTTTCCTTCGTTGTTCAAAAGCTTTTAAGTTTAATTAGGTCCTATTTGTTTATTTTTGCTTTTATTTCTGTTACTTTGGGAGGTGGGTGATAGAGGATCCTGCTATGGTTTACGTCAGAGAGTGTTTTGCCTATGTTTCCCTCTAGGAGTTTTGGTCTTACATATAGATCTTTAATCCATTTTGAGTTTATTTTTGTGTATGGTGATAGAAAGAGTTCTAGTTTTATTCTTTTACAATTGGTTGGCCAGTTTTCCCAGCACCACTTGTTAAAGAGATTGTCTTTTCTCCATTGTATATCTTGCCTCCTTTGTCAAAGATAAGGTGTCCATAGGTGCATGGATTTATCTCTTGGCTTTCTATTTTGTTCCATTAATCTATGTTTTTGTCTTTGTGCCAGTACTGTCTTGATGTGTGCCATACTGTGCCATACTGTCTTGATGACTCTTGCTTTGTAGGATAGCATGAAGTCAGGCAGATTTATTCCTCCAGTTCCATTCTTCTTTCTCAAGATTGCTTTGGCTATTCGAGGTTTTTATTAATTTCTATACAAATTGTGAAGTTATTTGTTTTAATTCTCTGAGAAATACCTTTGGTAGCTTGATAGGGATTGCATTGAATCTATAGATTGCTTTGGGTAGTATACTCATTTTCATTATATTAACTCTTCCAATTCATGAACATGGTATATATCGCCATCTATTTGTGTCATCTTTGATTTCTTTCATCAGTGTTTTATAGTTTTCTATATATAGATCTTTTGCTTCTTTAGGTAGATTTATTCCTAAGTATTTTATTCTTTTCATTGCAATGGTGAATGGAATTGTTTCCTTAATTTCTCTTTCTGTTTTCTCATTGTTAGTGTATAGGAATGCAAGGGATTTCTGTGTGTTAGTTTTATATATGGGACCCTTACTATATTCATTGATTAGCTCTAGTAATTTTTTGGTAGAGTCTTTAGGGTTTTCTATGTAGAGGATGATGTCATCTACACACAGTGAGAGTTTTATTTCTACTTTTCCAAACTGGATTCCTTTTATTTCTCTTCTTCTCTGATTGCTGGGGCATAAACTTCCAAAACTATGTTGAATAGTAGTGGTGAGAGTGATTATCCTTGTCTTGTTCCTGACTTTATAGGAAATGCTTTCAATTTTTTACCATTGAGGGTAATGTTTGCATTATGTATGATATTGCATTATGTTTGCAATATTTGTATGATAAGGTTTATCATATATGGGTTTTATTATGTTGAGGAATGTTCCTTCTATGCATGCTTTCTGGAGGGTTTTTATCAGAAATGGTTGTTGAATTTTGTCAAAGGCTTTATCTGCATCTATTGACATAATCATATGGTTTTTATCTTTCAATTTGTTAATGTGGTGTATCACATTGATTGATTTGTGAATACTGAAGAATCCTTGCATCCCTGGGATAAAGCCCACGTGGTCATGGTGTATGATCTTTTTAATATGTTGTTGGATTCTGTTAGAATTTTGTTAAGGATTTTTGCGTCTATGTTCATCAGTGATATTGGCCTCTAGTTTTCATTTTTTGTGGCATCTTTGTCTGGTTTTGATATTAGGGTGATGGTGGCCTCATAGAATGAGTTTGGAGGTTTACCTTCCTCTGCAATTTTCTGGAAGAGTTTGAGTAGGATAGGTGTTAGCTCTTCTCTAAATTTTTGTTAGAATTCAGCTGTGAAGCCATCTGGTCCTGGGCTTTTCTTTGCTGGAAGATTTCTGATTACAGTTTCAATTTCTGTCCTTGTGATGGGTCTGTTAAGATTTTCTATTTCTTCCTGGTTCAGTTTTGGGAAGTTATACTTTTCTAAGAATTTGTCCATTTCTTCCAAGTTGTCCATTTTATTGGCATATATTTGCTGATAATAGTCTCATGATCCTTTGTATTTATGCATTGTCTGTTGTGATTTCTCCATTTTCATTTCTAAGTTTGTTGATTTGATTCTTCTCCCTGTTTTTCTTGATAAGTCTGGCTAATGGTTTGTCTATTTTAATTATCTTCTCGAAGAACCAGCTTTTAGCTTTGTTGATTTTGGCTATGGACTCCTTTGTTTCTTTTTCATTTATTTCTGCCCTAATTTTTATAATTTCTTTCCTTCTACTAACCCTGGGGTTCTTCATTTCTTTTTCTAGTCGCTTTAGGTGTAGAGTTAGGTTATTTATTTTATTTCTCTCCTGTTTCTTGAGGTAGGCTTGTATTGCTATGAACCTTCCCCTTAGCACTGCTTTTACTGAATCCCATAGGTTTGGGGTTGTTTTGTTTTCATTTTCATTCATTTCTATGCATATTTTTATTTCTTTTTTTATTTCTCCTGTGATTTGTTGGTTATTCAGAAGTGTGTTGTTTAGCCTCCATGTTTGTATTTTTAATAGTTTTTTTCTTGTAGTTGACATCTAATCTTACCTCATTATGATCAGAAGCAATGCTTGAGATGATTTCAATTTTTTTGAATTTACCAAGGCTAGATGTATGGCCCAGGATGTGAACTATTTGGAGAAAGTTCCGTGTGCACTTGAGAAAAAGGTGAAATTCATTGTTTTGGGGTGAAATGTCCTATAGATATCAATTAGGCCTAACTGGTCCATTGGATAATTTAAAGTTTTTGTTTCCTTGCTAATTTTCTGTTTATTTGATCTATGCATAGGTGTGAGTGGGATATTAAAGTCTCCCATTATTATTCTGTTTCTGTTAATTCCCCTTTCATAACTTGTTAGCATTTGCCTTACATATTGCAATGCTCCTATGTTGGGTGCATATATGTTTATAACTGTTATATTTTCTTCTTAGATTGATCCTTTTATTATTATGTAGTTTCCTTCTTTGTCTCTTTTCACAGCCTTTATTTCAATGTCTATTTTTTCTGATAAGAGTATTGCTACTCCTACTTTCTTTTGGTCTCCATTTGCATGAAATATCTTTTTCCAGCCCTTCACTTTCAGTCTGTATGTGTCCCTTGTTTTGAGGTGGGTGTCTTGTAGACAGCATATATAAGGGTCTTGTTTTCATATCCATTCAGCCAGTGTTTGTCTTTCGGTTAGGACATTCAACCCATTTACATTTAAGGTAATTATTGATAAGTATGATCCTGTTGCCATTTACTTTATTGTTTTGGGTTCGAGTTTATAAACCTTTTTTGTGTTTCCTGTCTAGAGAAGATCCTTTACCATGTGTTGAAGAGCTGGTTTGGTGGTGCCAAATTCTCCCAGCTTTTGCTTGTCTGTAAAGTTTTTGGTTTCTCCTTCGTATTTAAATGAGATCCTTGCTGGGTACAGTAATCTGGGTTGTAGCTTCTTCTCTTTCATTACTTTAAGTATGTCCTGCCATTCCCTTCTGGCTTAAAGAGTTTCTATTGAAAGGTCTGCTGTTATCTTATGGGGATCCCCTTGTGAGTTATTTGTTGTTTTTCCCTTGCTGATTTTAATATTTGTTCTTTGTGTTTGATCTTTGTTAATTTGATTAATGTGTCTTGGGGTGTTTTGCCTTGGGTTTATCTTGTTTAGGACTCTGTGGGTTTCTTGGACTCGGGTGGCTATTTCCTTTCCCATTTTAGGGACGTTTTCGACTATTATCTCTTCAAGTATTTTCTCACGGCCTTTCTTTTTGTCTTCTTCTTCTGGGATTCCTATGATTCAAATGTTGGGGCATTTAACATTGTCCCAGAGGTCTCTGAGGTTGTCCTCATTTCTTTTAATTCTTTTTTATTTTTTCCTCTCTGTTTCATTTATTTCCACCATTCTATCTTCTACCTCATTTATCCTATCTTCTGCCTCAGTTATTCTACTGTTGGTTCCCTCCAGAGTGTTTTTGACCTCAGTTATTGCGTTATTTATTATTGATTGACTTTTTTTTTATTTCTTCTAGGTCCTTGTTTTTGCATCTCCTCAATCCTTGTCTCCAGACTATTTATCTGTAACTCCATTTTGTTGTCAAGATTTTGGATCATCTTTCCTATCATTATTCTGAATTCTTTTTCAGTTAGACTCCCTATCTCCTTCTCTTTTGTTTGGTTTGGTGGGCTCTTATCATGTTCCTTTACCTGCTGAATATTTCTCTGCCTTTGCATCTTGTTTAGGTTGCTGTGTTTTGGGTGGCTTTTCTGTAGGCTTGAAGTTTGTGGTTCCTCTTTATTGTGGAGGTTCTTCCCTGGGGTGGGGTTGGATGAGTGGCTTGTAAAGGTTTCCTGGTTAGGAAAGCTTGTGTCGGTGTTCTGGTTGGGACAGCTGAATCGCTTCTCTCTGGTGTGCAAAAAAGTGTCCATTAGTGAGTTTTGAGCTGTTTATGGGTTTGGTGTGACTTTTGGCCACCTGTATTTTTGTACTCAGGGTTATGTTCCTGCTTTGTTGGAAAGTTAGTTTGGTATGTCTTGCTCTGAAACTTGTTGGCTCTTGGCTGGAGCTTGGTTTCAGTGTAGGTGTGGAGGTTTTTGGATGAGCTCTTGTCAATTAATGTTCCCTGGAGTCAGGAATTTTCTGGTGTTCTCAAGTTTTTTATTTAAGCCTCCTGCCTCTGGCTTTAAATCTTATTCCTACAGTAGCCTTAAGACTTCTCCATCCATACAGCACTGATGATAAAACATCTAGGTTAGTGGTGAAAAGATTCTATACAGTGGGGGACACCCAGAGAGGTTCACAGAGTTACATGGAGAAGAGAAGAGGGAGGTGGGAGATAGAGGTGACCAGGAGGAGAAGAGGGGGAATCAAAAGGGAGAGAGCAATCTAGCCAGTAATCAATTCCCTATTTGCTCTCTACAGTCTGAAACACTCAGAGACGTTTCACGGAGTTCCATAGAGAAGAGAAGAGGGAAGAAGGAGATACAAAGGAGATACCAAGAGGAGAGGAGTGGGATTCAAAAGGAGAGAGACCAGTCTAGCCTGTGATCAGTTCCCTAAGTGTTCTCCATAGCCCAGAACACCCAAAGAGATTCACAGAGTTAAGTAGAGATGAGAGTGTCAAGGAAGGAGATAGAGGTGACCTGGGGGAGTAAAAGAAGAGTCAAAAATGAAGAGAGCAATCAAGCCAGTAATCACACTCCTAAGTAAAAATGGGTATGAAGATTGCATTCTTAAAGGTACAGAATTGATAACAAATACCAAAAAGCAAAGATTAAAACTCTAGAGTAGAGGTTAGACTTTCAAATATACAATATTAAAAAACAAAACAAAATCGCAAAAGTTATTACAAAATATGAAATTTGCTTTAAAAATAGGGTCTGTTTTTTATAAGGTAATGCTGCTGCTGCTGCTGCTAAGTCGCATCAGTTGTGTCCAACTCTGTGCAACCCCATAGACGACAGCCCACCTGGCTCCCCTGTCCCTGGGATTCTCCAGGCAAGAACACTGGAGTGGGTTGCCATTTCCTTCTCCAACGCATGAAAGTGAAGAGTGAAAGTGAAGTCGCTCAGTCGTGTCCGACTCTTAGCAACCCCATGGAGGGCAGCCTACCAGGTTCCTCCGTCCATAGGATTTTCCAGGCAAGAGTACTGGAGTGGGGTGCCATTGCCTTTTCCATTATAAGGTAATAGTAGGTTTTAAAAAATGAAAATTAAAGGAGTAATACAGAACTTAAAAATTAAAAAAATAAAATAATTAAAAAATGATAATAGTGAAATATATCTAGGAGTTTCTCTGGAGCTGTTGAGGGCAGTGTGTGGTCAATTCAGTTTTAGGCAGTTTCTTGTTCCAGCTTATACTTCTTCTCAGGGTCTACAGGTCCCTTCCAATGTAGCCAGTGCTAACTACAGGGTTTTAATCTCTTGCACCTGTCACTTCCAAAGCGGTTCCCTTTTCTTTGTTCATTTTGGCTTCCTCTGTTTGCAAGTCTCTTCAGTATCTAACTTCCACCCTGACACAAGGAGGTGAAGGTGATCATTTATTTAGGGCCACTTGTTCAATTGTGTTTGCAGGGAGGGAGGAGCATTGCAAACCAATATCACTGGTGGGTTTGGGGAGTCCTCTCAGTGTCTGGGCCATACTGGGTTTGTCCCCGCTCATGGAGTATGCTCTTTCCCAGTCTACACTTCTCAGTCTCCAGAGTGCTCTGCAGGGGAACTAAGGAGGGGCCTAGGTTGCGTGCACTTCCCAGGTGTATGCTGCTGAGGTTCAGGTTCTTGGGTACTCCACAAAGGCACAGACTCGGTTGAGACTGTGTTTTGTGCCCTTCCCAGGTCCAGGCAGCTCAAGCGACCAGGTGCTTGGCGAGCACACTCTCCCCAGGTGCAGTGCATCTTATCACCTCCCCGGTTCCAGCCACTCGGTTTCTCGGGTGTGCAGTGGGAGCACCATCTCAGGTGTGCTGTGTGTCTTCTCTGGGGAGCTGATCTCTGGCTGCGACCCTCCTGGTGGATGTCAACGATCCAGGATCCTAGGAAGACTTGTTTACCAACTGGGAGCCTGCTCGCAGTTTGGTACAGAATGCGATCTCTGGGGCCAAGTTTGCCCCTTGCCTTCAGGCTCTGGCTGTTGCCCACCTGCCTCTGGAGGGTGGGTAGTGGGTTGGTCTGCGGCAGGCTAGCTCTCCTCTCGTATTTGCTCAGTCCTTTGTTGTGTGAGCAGGCCGGCAGTGCCTTAGGTTAGAGTTTTTTGCAGGAAATTTCTTTCTCTTTCTTTCTTTTTTTTTCCTCTCTCTCTCTGGCTATCCCACAATTTGGGTTGCTGTCTCATGTTAGCTCCCTCAGATTGTCCTCAGGGCATTCAGGCCCGTTCCTTACCCTAAGCAATGCAGCCCACGACTTCCTGTTCAGCCCCTGCTTGCTGGTGGCGGACGCGAGCATCTGGGTTACCTCTTTGCTGGGAATTGCAGTTAGGTGTGTAATCTGTGGACTTTATTTATTTATTTATTCCTCCTGGTTGTGTTGCTCTCTGAGATTCCAAAACTCCCCACAGACCCGCGGGTGAGAGGGTTTCCTGGTGTTTGGGAACTTCTGTTTTACCACTCCCTCCCCAGGATGGCTCTCTGTCCCTAACTCTTTTGTCTCTCTTTTTATCTTTTATATTTTGTCCTACCTCCTTTCAAAGACAATGGGATGCCTTTCTGGGTGCCTGGTGTCCTCCTCCAGCATTCAGAAGTTGTTTTGTGGTATTTGCTCAGCGTTTAGATGATCTTCCAATGAATTTGTGTGGGAGAAGTTGGTCTCCCTATCCTATTCCTCCACCATCTTCTATTCTACCCTCCAATAATTAAAAAAAAAAAATTTAGTCAATTGGGAATAGCATAAAATAAAAATAAGTATTCAGTTTTCTCAGACTCTGATAAAGTATTGAAATTTTGATCTCATAGTTGTATATTTTGAACAAATAGCAATAGTTTCTAAACAGGCAATTAAAACATTTTAATGGCATAAAGAGCTTTATTTTGTTTATAAAATTCTCTCAGATGTTGAATTTTGATACCCGTTCTCTTACAAAATCCAAACATTTTCATGTAAGTTTTATTATATTATGTCCTAAGTCTTATAACTAGAGGATAAAAATAAATCATACTGCAATAAACATATGGATGTTTAAAGACAGTTATCCAGAAATAAGAACACACACCTAAATAAATCAGGTGTGAAAATATGCTTTTATTTGATAAATATTTAATAAGTATCATTCCCTGATATTTCAGTTGGTAAGAATCTGCCTGCAATGCAGGGGACCCTGGTTTGATTCCTGGGTAGGGAAGATCTGCTCAGGGAGGGATAACCTACCCACTCCAGTATTCTTGGGCTTCCTTTATGGCTCATCTACCTGCAGTGTGGGAGACCAGGGTTCAATCCCTGCGTTGGGAAGATCCCCTGAAGAAGGGAAAGGCTACCCACTCCAGTATTCTTGCCTGGAGAATTCCATGGACTATAGTCCTTGGGGTTGCAAAGAGTCGGACACGACTGAGCAACTTTCACTTTCATTCTCTTATAGCAAGCATTTTGAATCCATTATCTCATTTATTATTTCAGAAATTCCTTGAGTTAACTATAACCATCACCATTTTGTGGGGAGGGGACCTATATTCTGGGGACTGTGCTTTGCCAGGCTCTACTGTCCCTCTTCTGGACACACCCCTCTCCAAAGGGTAAAGGGTCTGAGGCCTTAGTGGTATATGGCTACCTGTAGCTCATGTTTCCCATCCCAGACTATGCTCTGAGGAAACCCAGACTCTGAAACTCTCTCTCCGAAATTACCCATGTTCACTTTTAAGGTAAGTGTAAGCCTTTTTCTGGTGTCCATTCTCCCAGTACTTACTATCTTGCCAGATTTGGGGTGCACATGAGGATGAAGGGGCAGCTTCTTGAGGCAACTGTGGATGGAGATTGGAGGTTCTGGCTGAGGTATTCCTCACGTCTTGAAAGAAGCTACAAGGTCTGAGACAGAACTAGGTGTCCAAAAGAAGTGAGGTAGGCTGAGGACCAGCTTTCCTAACCTACTACAAATGGCATAGAACTCTTGAGAGACCTCAGAATTTTAAACAGAAAGCTGACCTTGCAAGCTGTAATCATGTACTGTGTTTATGATGGAAGAGAATAAAACATGTTATTTAGCAGTTTTTGAATTTTATGTATCACTTTTAAACTAGATATATGGCAATTAGATGCCTATTTTTACTCCTGCCCCACTGTACAAATGAATTGATTGGGGCTTAGGTTAGGTCACTTTTTCAACTTCATGTAACTGGTAAATAGAAACCATAATGAAAACTCAGAGCATTTTAAAGCTCTACATGTTACTCATTTTAATTTCTCACTTCCCAGAAATGAAATGATACAGCTGAGCAGCAATAAATATTCAGGTTATGAGAAGAGTAAAATGTTACATAATTTAGCTAATACAAGGATATGTTATACATGTTTACTGGGGACCACCCAAACAGTTTGGTCATTTATCATTTTTATTGCAACGGATCTAATATGTCTTAAATTTTTAGTAAAACTGTATAAATCCTTTGATCTTAATACCTTCAAATTAAAAAAGGAACATTGTATTTCCAATACTATATACAATGCCAAACATAAGAATAATTATTAAATAATAATATCTCATCTCTCTTGAAAAGATATAAGCTCCTTGAAGATATTTGTATATGACTTAATACTTATATGAATGAATTAAAGATTAAATGAAAAAGATTTCTTAGTACTTACTTCTATAATTGGCTCTGAAATCATTAAAATCCTGTAAGTAAAACAATAACCCTGGGCAAGGATTACAATGATTTCATTTTTTATCAATAATTGATTATAAATTCATAAGTTTGATGTAATTGTATCACCATTTGGTAATGTGAGAAAAGGAAACAAAAATCCTAAATAGAACAACTATTTCTAATAAGGTAAATATCTTATTTTGTTCACATATTAAGATTAAATTCCATATCATTTTTCCATTTCTACCATTTAATATTTTTCAGTTTTAAACATATATTATGTGTGGTCTTTCTATATACATTTAAATGAACTAAAGTTTCATCCAAGTTTCTTATCAAAATCTTTTAAAAGCAGAATGAGTTTCAACATATAGTAAAAATATTCTATCATTTAAAATTTTAAGAGATCAATTTGCTTTATTAAAGCATATAGAATCTCAGAAAAGTTCTCATTTTAAACTATATTTAATGATTTATTAACACCGGGCTGGATGAAGCACAAGCTTGAATTAAGATTACCAGGAGAATTATCAATAACCTCAGACATGCAGATGACACCACCCTTATGGCAAAAAGCAAAGAGGAACTAAAGAGCCTCTTGAGGAGAGTGAAAAAGTTGGCTTAAAGCTTAACATTCAGAAAACTAAGATCATGGCATCCGGTCCCATCAGTTTATGGCAAATAGATGGGGAAACAGTGGAAACAGTGGCTGACTATTTTTGTGGGCTTCAAAACACTGCAGATGGTGACTGCAGCCATGAAATTAAAAGACGTTCACTCCTTGGAAGGAAAGTTATGACCAACCTGCTGCTGCAGCTGCTGCTAACTCACTTCAGTCGTGTCTGACTCTGTGCGACCCCATAGATGGCAGTCCACCAGGCTCCCCATCCCTGGGATTCTCCAGGCAAGAACACTGGAGTGGGTTGCCATTTCCTTCTCCAATGCATGAAAGTGAAGTGTGAAAGTGAAGTCGCTCAGTCGTATCCGACCCTTAGCGACCCCATGGACTGCAGCCTACCAGGCTCCTCTGCCCATGGGATTTTCCAGGCAAGAGTACTGGAGTGGGGTGCCATTGCCTTCTCTGATGACCAACCTAGACAGCATATTAAAAAATAAAGCACAGACATTACTTTGCCAACAAAGGTCCATCTAGTCAAGGCTATGGTTTTTCCAGTGGTCATGCATGGATGTGAGAGTTGGACTATAAAGAAAGATGAGCACTGAAGAACTGATGCTTTTGAACTGTGGTGTTGGAGAAGACTCTTGAGAGTCCCTTGGACTGCAAGATCAAACCAGTCCTAAAGGAAATCAGTCCTGAATATTCATTGGAAATACTTATCCTGAAGCTCCAATACTTTGGCCACCTGATGTGAAGAGCTGACTCATTTGAAAAGACCCTGATGATGGGAAAGATTGTAGGCGGGAGGAGAAGGGGATGACAAAGATGAGATGGTTGGATGGCATCACCAAATTAATGGATGTGAATTTGAGTAAACTCTGGGAGTTGGTGATGGACAGGGAGGCCTGGCGTGCTGCGGTCCATGGGGTCTCAAAGAATCAGACACGACTGAGCGACTAAACTGAACTGAATTTATTTTTATAAAGCTTTTTGTAAATATTATTTACATATGTTATTTGAAAATTTATTAACTAAATAAGTTGTATTTACAAAATATTAATCTAAAATATTTCAAAGCTAATTCTAATTTCACAAAACCACTTCAGAATATTTCCATAATAGCTTTCAATCAAGTCAATTGTTTTCATCTCATATGTGTAATAGTTGTCTTGTTGTTTCTGGTTCTTGGAACATTTAAACAAAATTTTCACAGTACATTTAAATTAATACAGTGTCAAATTTATGAGATTTTTATGATTGCATCTCTGTGTTGGCTAACTGGTTTACCAACTCAGTTTGAAATTACTCTCAAATTAATACTGCCTCTGAAGGTTTCATGTACACTTCTTCCATATTGTCTTTGGAATGTATTTCTGACATAGTCAACTTATTCTCTCTTGATAATGTTTTAAATATAATTTTCCCAAAATAAAGCTTTTCTTGTAAATAAAATACAAACAATGGTTACTTGTAGCTTTTCTGCCCACTGACATACATTTATATCTTTCAAAGTGTAGCTGCAGATGTCAAAACAATGACATGCAGAGTAAAAAAGGGAAAAAAAGATTTCCCCATGATTCCTTTAAAAATAGACAGGAGTCATGGGAAATAAAAGCGATAGGCATTGCCCACAAACTGGATGTGTGTATAATAAAACTGAAAATAGTTAAGGTATTTTTTAAGGCAGACATGAGTCAATTAATTATAATATCTCAGTGGTTTTGAAGCAAATCACATAGGTCAGTGTTTCCAACCAGGAGTACAGATGGGACACTTCTACAGAACTGTTAACAAATGTATGTGCTTAGGTCCCACCATAAACCTACTGAATAAGCATCTCCTGGAATCCATAAAGAAAAGAAACATGTATTATAAAGACTATTTAAATTATAACTTAGGAGTGTTACATTTTATATAGTCACTGACTGTGTCTATTGAGTGGGAAATAAAACATTCATATACATTATGAAGTTAAGTGTTATCCAAATAACAATGTCTTAAAAATCTCACTGTGATATTATAGTGGAAGCTGAGAAACCAATTCAATGTTGATATCATATGTTTTATATTTTCAGGAAGTAAGACATCTTTTCTATACCTCAGCTTTCAAATGTATTTGACCTTGAGACTTTGGATAGAGTGATGTTGTGATTTCTGAAACCACCCAAGAAACTGCATTGCACTGAAATAGTAGCTTAACAAAAGTTCAATTGCAGCATTTCTCATCTATGAGTGTAAAGTCAGTTTGAGTAAAGCCAGAAAGTCAATGCATTGTCTAATCATCTTCAAAACCATGCCTAGACAGAAAACTAAGGAAATTTCATTGATAATTCCTTGTTTGATGATCACTCCCTGTAAGTCTCCCAGAAGTGCATCCTGACATTTTATTAATATCTCAGATTCATAGAAACATTGATCATGAATTGAAGGCAATTTCAAGAAATTTTCTGACCAAGACTACTCATAAAATAGCTAATATTTATTAAGTGCTTATTGGATGCCAGGTATTCTTCCCAGCACTTTAAATGGATAAACATTTAATTCTTCTCACCTCCTTGTGAAATACCTTTATTATTATCTCACATTGTGGAGAAGGAAACTTATGTACAAAGAGCTTAAGTAAGGTGCCCACAGTTGTTCCAGTGGTAAGATCTGGCATTTGGATGCAGGCTGTCTGGAAGTTTTTGCACATAATGGTTATGCAATGCTAAATGTTACTATGTGTACTTTCCACATGGCTAGAAAAACCCAGGAAAATTAATCACTATACCCGAGGTTGAGTGACGTGAATCTGGTGTTTCCTTTCACTACATGTTTGAAGCTGTAGCACACTACCTCTCTCATTAATCCTTTATATCAGGCACTGTATCATCCAAGATCTGGATATCCTCCCCACCACCTTGGCTGTGCTACAGCACTGAAGATTTCTTATTTTCATTCTTGTATGTCTGGCATTGAAACATACCTGTTCTGAGTTTCTAGTTTCTAGCCCTCAGAGCTTCCTTGCCTTCAAAAAAAAAAGACTTTGGATATACCACTATTATTGAGAAAGAAAAGACAGAAGAACTATTTCTTCATAAAGAAGCAAATGCACAGTCTAAACACAACCTGCTGGACTTTGTTAGCATGGTGAATAAAACATGCTTAGCAACAAGGTAATTCCTTCAGAGGGTTATCTCTCTATTGTTATTGTTATTGATCTCTGGCTGGTGGTGGAGAAAAATGAGCATTTCCGAGTTCTAAGTAACTGTTACTACTATCTCTTGAGGCGTAGAATAACAATGTTGTTTGCAAATGAATGGTTAAGAAACCAAAGGGAAAGTGTGAGGGTCTCTCAGAACTCTGGAAGAACAGACTGAATAATGATCTTATTTCAAGGCACTTTACAATGCCTTTTTTTGTTGTTGTTTTATGAAAAACTCATGCTATTTAGTCACTTACTTATTTTATTTTGCCATTTCTCCCAACGTGAATGTTCTATTCTAAATCATTCTTCTTGGTTTTAAATATATTAATTTAATACAAGATATCTAGAAAATACATTTTTCATTGCTGGTAATGTGGACTTTTCATCCTTTTCTTTGTTTCAAATGAGGTTTATAATATATTATTAATAACTATTTATGATATATATTAGCAATTTTAATGTATTACACACATTTTATAATATTTTTGCTTTTTCCCTCATCTTCTATTTTCAATTTAGATGTTCTTATATATAGTTTAATATTTTATAGCCCCAAACAGATTGTATTTTTCTTGATTTCACACACACAATCTCCCTTCCTCTTTTGGGACTGGATGAATATTTACCTACATCATCTTTTAGTAATTTTTATTTAATTTCTTAACATTTATCTCATTAAACTATCTTGAATGTGTCCTGTTGGATTGTGGCCATTTGCTTTACCTGAGGATTTTTTCCTCTATTGTACTCCATAGAGACAAAGAAAAAAAACAACTTATACCTTTTATTTTGTCTCTTATTCACAGATATCTTTATTTACAGAAGTACTGTAGCTAAATCTGAAGTTTATATGAAAAAATTGTTTCTAATGTACTTATCTGAGACAAAAAAAAAAAAAACTTTTGTAATTGAAGAGCTACTTATTCTTTACATTTTGAAGTTAAGCTGAGGGGAAAGTGTGAAAATGTTCTACTTTAAATTCATTGACGTGAATGTGATTATTTAATGCAACAATATATAAAGGGAATATTTCATTTGGAAGTAAAACACTTCATACTACTTATATATACCTAAAGGTTTTTTTTTTTTTTCTGGCAGAAAACATAGAATTATTCTATTATAGCATATTAATTTGGTAACTTTGTTTTTGTTGTTCAGTCTCTTAGTTGTTTCTGACTCTTTGTGTTGAAATGGTGATGCCATTCAACCATCTCATTCTGTCTTCCTCTTCTCCTGCCTTCAATTCTTCCTAGCATCAGAGTTTTTTCTAATGAGTCAACTCTTCGCATCAGGTAGCCAAGTGTTGGAGCTTTAGCTTCAGCATCAGTCCTTCCAATGAATATTCAGGGTTGATTTACTTTAGGATTGACTGATTTGATCTACTTGCTATCCAAGGGACTCTCAAGAATTTTCTTCAGCACCACAGTTTGAAGGCAGAAATTCTTTGGTGCTCAGCCTTCTTTATGGTCCAACTCTCACATCTGTACATGACTACTGGAAAAATCATAGCTTTGACTATATGGACTTTTGTAAACAAAGTGACGCCTCTGCCTTTTAATTTGCTGTCTAGGTTTGTCATAGCTCTTTTTCCAAGAAGCAAATGTCTTTTAATTTTATAACTGCCATCACTGTCCACAGTGATTTTTGGAGCCCAAGAAAATAAAGTCTGTCACTGTTTCCATTGTTTCCCCATCTATTTGCCATGGCGTGACAAGATCAAATGCCATGATCTTAGCTTTTTGAATGTTGAGTTTTAAGCCAGCTTTCATTCTCCTCTTTGACCTTCATCAAGAAGTTTTTTAGGTCCTCTTCACATTCTGCCACCATGCAGGTGGTGTCATCTGCATATCTGAGGTTATTGATATTTGTCCTGGAAATCTTGATTACAGTTTGTGCTTCATCCAGTCTGGCATTTCATTTGATATACACTGCATATAAGTTAAGTTAAGTTAAATAAGCAAGGTGACAATATACAGCATGACACACCCCTTTCCCAATTTGGAACCAATCCATTGTTCCATGTCCAGTTCTTTTTTTTTTTTTCCATGTCCAGTTCTAACTGTTGCTTTTTGACCTGCATATAGGTTTCTCAGGAGACAGGTAAGGTGGCTGGTATTCCCATCTCCTTAAGAATGTTCCACAGTTTGTTTTGACCCACACAATCCAAGGCTTTAGTGTAGTCAATGAAGAAGTAGTACATGTTTTCTGGAATTCCCTTGCCTTTTCTATGATTCAACTGATGTTGGCAATTTGATCTCTGGTTCCTTTGCCTTTTCTAAATCAATCTTGTACATCTGGAAGTTGTACATCTGGAAGTTCTCAGTTCACATACTGTTGAAGCCTAGTTTGAAGCATTTTGAGTATTACCTTGCTAGCATGTGAAATGAGTGCAATTGTGCAGTATTTTGAACATTCTTTGCCATTGCCCTTCTTTGGGATTGGAATGAAAACTGATCTTTTCCAATCCTGTGTTGCCACCATCAAATTATCCAAATGAATCATTTTGTGATCAAATAACCTTGCATTCTTATAAAGCTGCTCATCTATTATTTTAAAATAAGGCTAAAATAAGGCTTAAGAAAGTACTCCACCTTCCTACCTTCTATTTTCTAAGTACATACTCTGTAAACATTATAATTTGATTTTTTGCTGAGAAAACTTTTATATTTCTAAGTAATTGCTCTCTGTTTCCCTTCTCCCAAGCACATATACTCCCTCATGCTAGAGCCCCTGGCACAGTATCTGGTGTCTGGTTTCCATTTTAAAGAAAATAATGAGAATGAGATCCATAAGACAGGCTTCTATCCACAAAATACTGTGTTTTAATGATCATATCCACTTACTGTCCAAAAATATGATGTACCAATATTTTAGGGCTGTCACATTCTTATTGACTCTGTTGACTGAAAAGTATATTTTAGTAAAAATAATTTTCTTCTGCCCAAACACATTTGGAAAGTTAAAATATTTAGATACAGTCTGAGTTAAACAGCTGCACTGAATTTTAAAAGGCAGTCTTTTTTTCCTTAGGTGCAAAATGGTTCCCAAAAATTCTGAAATATTTCTACAAAATTGGAGGGAAATTAAGACAATTATCCAGATTAATTCAGGATAACAAATTGCTTTTTAGGAAGAAAATGGTTGCTTAGATTTCTGTTATCCAGCTTAGCTATCTATATGCAAATTCTCCAGAAAATTTTTTTATACATTTCCTTGCTTTCAATATTTATATTAGTGTTTTATATTTAAAGGCAATTTTCTTGTAGCAAAATGTGACATTGTGCTAAAAGAGAAAGTTTGTAAATTCACATTGGTAAAAAACAAACTTATGCTGATATTTCATACCTCAGCAATGAAAGTGAGCTACCTTAATTTTACATAAAATTTAACCAGTTAATGGATGAAAACACCTCTCTGTAATATAAAATGCTTCATTTTACAGTTTTTTTCCCTCAAAAAGCTCTGGGTGTTAGCAATGGACAGGGAAGCCTGGCGTGCTGCAGTCCATGGGGTTGCAAAGAGTCAGATACGACTGACTGACTGAGCTGAACAGTGAAGTTTTGTTCTTTTGTTCCTACAACCTAAGCACTGTTAAAACAACAAAGGAAAATAGCATTTTAATTTAAACTAGGAATCATTTTATAAACTCCTCTTCATTTTGATCTATGGTTCTTTTATTGGCAGTATAAATAAAAAAAGAGTTCTAATGTTTTAAGGAAAAATAATTGTTAATATTTCATTTTTTTTCTTTTTTTTTCCCAACAAACTCTGCAATTATTTTGTGAGAGCAGCCTCCTTTGCCTAATGCTATCTATTCTCCTCAGAGTAAGAACTATAAAATTCTCATATTAGTTGCCTCATAAAGCAAAAGCTGTGTCTGAATATGATGGATATCAGGATGTGCTTCTTAGCATTACCAAGACAGACCAACTTTAATTCTTTCAACTATTTTCATAACCATGGGAATTGATTTCTTTATTTTCAAACAAAATGGGTATTGTCACTGAAATGTTGGATTTATCTTCTGTGGCCAGGTACAGCCCTGTACAAAATTTGATTCCACTTATTTAGAAGAGAATTTCATAAAGACCTATCACCAAAGAATAATTAAATGTGACCTAAGAAAGAGATTTACATGAACTTCTGATAATTCAAAACACTTACTAAGTATTGATCCACAATTATACCTCATGTAGTTACTTTCAGATCATTTTTAATCAAAAGTAAACAGATAAAGTTGGTATATCTTAAGCAATATACTATTAATGGTTGATTTCCTCTATTAAACTATATTTAGCTTTTCTCATAATGAGTAACTATGGACTATGAAATCATTAATATATGAGTGCTTGCTTAAAATACTAAATGCATTACTGATTCATCTAAAAACAAGACAAACATATGTAAGGAGAAAATCTTTGGAACAATCAAATAGCCGCTGGTATACTTTTCTTATTATCAAAATTCTAAATAGAATCCTTTACTGAGCATTAACTTATAAAACACATTTACTCCTCAAACATACTTTCTCTCAGGATACACTGGTGAAAATTGGAAAAACATGAGTCTAGGTAGCTCATGAGAATTGAGGTGGGTTTTTATGCATATGATCTTTGACCCTGGTGGATTTTCTCTGAATTGATCAGGTCCATGTACATGTTGCACAGTACATCAGAATATAAATAATACAGAAAAAAGCTTTGAACAATTTTTAAGTTGTAGAAATTATTTAAGAAGTGGAGACTAAAAATAAGGATGATACATCAAGGTATGTGAAAGCTTAAAATTTTAAAATGAATACTACTACTAACCTGAAATATAAACCACTGTGTTATCAATTAAAATGCCAGGAAATATAAAAAATGTATTAATCTGCAATCACAAGTGCAATTAATAAATCATCTATAGATCAAGACATGAAAGTCTAGTTAGTTAAGGCTGATAAAAAGAATTTAATATAATTAGTCTGGATTCATAAAATACATTTACCAAATAAAATAAATCACAGTATTAGTAAATATAAACATAAAAAATATAATTTTATATTGAAGACAAACTTTTCTCTCTCTCTCTCTTTCTATATATATATATAAACAAACCATAATTGGAATGTTATGTAAAGTTCAGAAAGATTAACTAGAGATAAAGAGTTCCTAGCTAGCAAAAACATATCAGCATATATTTGTAAAGAAACATTTTCTATTTGCTAAGAGATTATACATGTTTTAAATAGAATGTCTTAATTTCATCTAAAACCAACATAAAGATAGAATAACAAATTAATATTCAGAGAAATTATTATTTTACTATAGATCTTTCTTGTAATATAAATTGTGTTTATAAATTTTGTTTTCCATTTTGTTTATGAATTCTCATTAAGAAAGTTAAAACATAAATGTAAAAACATTTCTCTACACTCAGAGCTGAATGGTCTCTGAAGTAGCTTGCAAAATTTATTTGCATATTTACATTATATGTAATTTATACTATGGATACCATCTAAGGTACAATATCACTAACTAAACTTCTTCTTAAGCTCTAACAAATACATTTCATTGGGTTTAGCTTCATTATCTGTATGAACGTTGATCTTCCATAAATTAAAACACAACCAAATTACAGATAATTCTAATGGTAACCAGTTCAGTTCAGTTCAGTTGCTCCGTCATGTCTGACTCTTTGCGACCCCATGAACTGCAGCATACCAGGTCTCTCTGTCCATCACCAAGTGCCGGAGTCCACCCAAACCCAAACCCATGTCCATTGAGTCGGTGATGCCATCCAACCATCTCATCCTCTGTCATCCCCTTCTCCTCCTGCCCTCAATCTTTCCCAACATCAGGGTCTTTTCAAATGAGTCAGTTCTTCACATCAGGTGGCCAAAGTACCGGAGTTTCAGCTTCAACATCATTCCTTCCAATGAACACCCAGGATTGATCTCCTGCCACCCTTATGGCAGAAAGTGAAGAAGAACTAGAGAGCCTCTTGATGAAAGTGAAAGAGGAGAGTGAAAAAGTTGGCTTAAAGCTCAACATTCAGAAAACTAAGATCATGCAAATAGACAGGGAAACAGTGGAAACAGTGGCTGACTTTATTTTTATTTTTCTGGGCTCCAAGATCACTGCAGTCGGTGATTGCAGCCATGAAATTAAAAGACGCTTACTCCTTGCAAGGAAAGTTATGACCAACCTAGATAGCATATTGAAAAGCAGAGACATTACTTTGCCAACAAAGGTCCATCTAGTCAAGGCTATGGTTTTTCCAGTGGTCATGTATGGATGTGAGAGTTGGACTCTGAAAAAAGCTGAGTGCCGAAGAATTGATGCTTTTGAACTGTGGTGTTGGAGAAGACTCTTGAGAGTCCCTTGGACTGCAAGGAGATCCAACCAGTCCATCCTAAAGGAGATAAGAAATAAAAGGAATCCAGATTGAAAAAGAAGTAAAACTCTCACTGTTTGCAGATAAGATGAGCCTGGTCAAACTCAAGTCCGTTGAGTCAGTGACGCCATCCAACCATCTCATCCTCTGTCATCTCCTTCCCCTCCTGACTTCAATATTTTCCGGCATCTGTGTCTTTTATAGTGAGACAGTTCTTCACATCAGGTGGCCAAAGATTTGGAGTTTCAGCTTCAGCATCCATACTTCCAATAAACATTCAGGACCAATTTCCTTTAGGATTGACTGGTTTGATCTCCTTGCTGTCCAAGGGATGCTCAAGAGTCTGCTTATAGCTCTTCCATTTGCATTCTTTATTATTATTTTTTTTTAAAGCAGGCAAAATTGTACCTTTCTTTTAATGGATACATCCATCATCTATTTAAGTAATCCTGTTTCTAGAGATGTCCTTTTAAATGTTTGAATATATAATAAAAAAATTCCATTTCAATTTTAAGTATCACTAAATATATGTATATGTATATATTCTTTTTCAGGTTCATTTCCCTCATAGATTATTGCGAAGTATTGAGTATAATTCCCTGTGCTATACAGTACATCCTTGTTGGTTATGTAACATCGTCATTATGCTCAGTTACTAAGTTGTGACTGACTCTTTGCAACCCCATAGACTGTAACCCACCAGCTCCTCTGTCCATAAGATTTCCAAGGCAAGATTACTGGTGTGGGTTGCCATTTTTTCTCCCAGAGATCTTCTCAACCCAAGGATCAAAGTCTCAGACTTGTATCCCCTGCATTGGCAGGTGGATTCTTTACCACTTAGCCACCAGGGTATTATGTACAGTAGTGTCTATATGTTAATCCCAACCTTCTAATTTATCCCTCCCCAGATTCCCCTTTGGTAACCATACGTTTGTTTCCTAGATGCATGGCTTTTTTTGTATGAAGCTCTGGTGAAAGTCTTTGTTCAAGAAAAAAAAATATGTGTCTAATATGATTACTTGGTACTATCAACACAGTCAGCTTTCTATCCTTATGCATATTCTTCTTTGTCTCAATCAGCTTGTCTTGTTTTTAACAAAGTAAGAAAATGTCTTTTCCTTAGGTGGAGTATTCAAAATTATATTTAATTGCCTTCTCTTTTTGTGACTTTGAAAGCTCACCTAATTTTAGCTGAATGTGTAAGACTTAATTGGCAGGATGCTCTAGTAAAAAGAACAAGGATACTGGATTTAGTGGATTTAGGTCACCTAAGCGTTATCTTTTAGTAGGTAAATGGTTTTAAGCATGACACTTAAACTGCCTGAACGTCAATTTCATTATCCCTCAGTTTAAAATATTAATGTGTTTCCGATCTATACCAAAAGGTTATGTTGAAGGTAAAATTGGACAATGCAAACAGAGTACTTATGAACAGTAAAGTGTTATGAGAACATTTGTTCCCCTAAACTGTTATGTCTACTTATGGGGCTACGTAAAGCACCGTGTTTGAATTTTAGAACTACAATGGAATGCAAGTTTTAAAAATCTCTTTATTAGCATTCCCTCCTCACTGTAGATGAAAATAACTAATAAATCATCATGTTTTTGTGATCTTTGTTATTTGAAAACTATTGGTTTTTTTAAAAATATTTTTTTAAACTTTACTTTTTATGTGAATATTTCATAGGTTGCAGAAATTAGAGCAGTGCCACGCAAGTGTCCGAGAAAGAGAGATGAGGCCTACTGAACTGATACAGATTACATTATGCTTTTTATAGTAAACATGTATCTAGGGAATATTCTGAAGTGAAAAAATAGCAGTGTAAACAAAATACTGGTAAAATATTGGCAATAAAAAGTCACAGAGTTGAACATATAGTCAACTGAGGCTGACACAGGATAAGAAGAGAGCTCTGAAAAAATACATGAAATGAGATAATGCCCTTGTTCAGACTAACCATGTTACTTGCCATGGTTATCACCACCTAGAGATGAAGTAGGAGAAGGCAGTGTCACCCCACTCCAGTACTCTTGCCTGGAAAATCCCATGGATGGAGGAGCCTGGTAGGCTACAGTCCATGGGGTTGCTAGGAGTCAGACACGACTGAACGACTTCACTTTCACTTTTCACTTTCATGCACTGGAGAAGGAAATGGCAACCCACTCCAGTGTTCTTGTCTGGAGAATCCCGGGGACGGGGAGCCTGGTGGGCTGCCATCTATGGGGTCGCACAGAGTCGGACACGACTGAAGCGACTTAGCAGCAGCAGCAGAGATGAAGTATCCACCTGTTAGAGGTGCCAGATGGTTGGAAGTATCACTGGACAGAGTAAGAAGTTAAAGTGCTGCTATAGCAAGATTAATTACATTTTGAGTTAATAATATCAGTAATTAACATTGAAAGAGTGCTTCCTATGAGCCAGACACCTTCTTAAAAACTTAAACTCAGTATCTCATATATAATAATTATTATTCCCATATGTTGAAAAGCAGGATACATTTTAGAGTGTGGATTATTTACCAAGATCACACAAGTGGTAAATTGTAGTGTAAGAATTTGGATCAGTTGAACCAATGTTCATAATTTCTTTACAGTACTCTACTTCTTTTTAAATTCATGAGCAATTTCAATATATTATTTCAAAATAAAATTATTGTCTTTTTTTCAATCTCCTTAGACTCAACATGCAATGGTTCTTTATAGTTTTAAGGAATTACATTGAACAACAGTTGTCATTGTTGATCCATTTTTAATTGAGTGTTCGAAGACAGCATAAGCTCAGGGTTTACTTTTAGGAAGACCTGGTTAAAATCCTAAATCCCCCCCGCTTTTTTTCCATTCTTACATGTAATATGAGGACAAGAGAACCCACTGTGAAGGATGGTTTTAAGGGATAGATGATGCCCTATATAAAAGTGCTTAGTTGTGGGCTGATAGCTGGCTTTGTGATTGTTTATTCCCCTTTATTTCTATTTCATATTCACAATATCTTTGTTATTTACATTTACATATATACATATATATATAACAGAGAAGGCAATGGCACCCCACTCAAGTACTCTTGCCTGGAAAATCCCATGGATGGAGGAGCCTGGTAGGCTGCAGTCTGTGGGGTTGCGAAGAGTTGGACAGGACTGAGTGACTTCACTTTCACTTTTCCCTTTCATGCATTGGAGAAGGACATGGCAATCCACTCCTGTGTTATTTCCTGGAGAATCCCAGGGACGGGGGAGCCTGATGGGCTGCCATCTCTGGGGTCGCACAGAGTCAGACACGACTGAAGCGACTTAGCAGCAGCATATATATATATATATATATATATATATATATATATATATATATAAACAATTCTAGAAGTTATTTAGAGCTACTGTTTATTCTTAAAATTCTGAATAGAATTCAGACATAGATAACTCCTAATTGTCTCCTAACAGATAAGATTTTCATAGCAGTTGGATGAATAAATACCATAGATTCTTTGGTCTGTGGTCTTATACTCTTTTAAAATATTAACATTTCCTTTTGTCTCAGAAATATTCTGATAACAGAAACCCTATCTCATTTAGGAAGATGAGAGGAGAGGGTGTCTATGCTCACTGGTCTTGATTGTTACATTATATTTTGCAGAGAAAAATAATAGGTAATATTGAATTTTGACGTTTAAAAGGTCTAAACAAAAGGCAATCTTTCCCTTCCACAGATGAAATCAGATTCTAGAAGATGAAAGCAAAGGGCAAAAATCAGATATACTTAGATGCTGATGAAAGTCCCCTAGAAGAAGTTCTGGAAATGATTTTGTGACTCACAATGAAGTAAAAAACCCAAAGATAGGATGAAATCCTCAATTAAATTTTGGAGTCTGTACAGAGGAATTCTGAGCATTGTTTCCCATATAGGATTGAGAAAATCAGCAAGGTTCCAGAATCCCCTCACAACTTGTGTGATTCAATAACACTAGACTACATATGATATGGCATGGTCGTCTGTCTGAATTTATTACAGACCCATCGTTACATAAGAGTGCTCAAAAATTCCCCATTGTTTACCAAAACGGTGTCAGTGTTACATGGAGAGTGTCTGTAGATTTGAAGAGTTTCATAGTCAGGATAAGGAGACCACTAAGTGATACATACAGACTCTTGACCAGATAGGAAATAAGACCCTGAGGAATTCAGAAGATACATACAATGAATATTTTTAAATTAATTTATTTATTATAATTGGAGGCTAATTACAATATTGTGGTGGTTTTTGCCATACATTGACATGAATCAGCATTGGGTGTACATGTGTCCCCCATCCCAAACCCTCTCCGACCTCCCTTCCCATCCCATCCCTCTGGGTCATCCCAGTGCACCGGCTTTGAGTGCCCTGTTTCATGCATTGAACTTGGACTGGTCATCTATTTCACATATGGTAATATACATGTTTCAATGCTATTCTGTCAAATCATCCCACCCTTGCCTTCTCCCACTGAGTCCAAAAGTCTATTCTTTATATCTGTGTCTCTTTTGCTGTTTTGCATATAGGGTCATTGTTACCATCTTTCAAAATTCCATATAGACGTGCTAATATACTGTACTGGTGTTTTTCTTTCTGACTTACTTCACTCTGTATAATAGGCTCCAGTTTCATCCACCTCATTAGAATTGATGCAAATGTGTTCTTTTTAATAGCTGAGTAATATTCCATTGTGTATATGTACCACAGCTTTCTTATCCATTTGTCTGCCAATGGACAACTAGGTTTCTTCCATGTCCTGGCTATTGTAAACAGTGCTGTGATGAGCATTGGGGTACATGTGTCTATTTCAATTCTGGGTTCCTCAGGTGTGTATGCCCAGCAGTGGGGTTGCTGGGTTGTATGACAGTTCTGTTTCCAGGTTTTTAAGGAATCTCCACACCGTTCTCCATAGTGGCTGTACTAGTTTGCATTCCCACCAAAGTGTAAGAGGGTTCCCTTTTCTCCACACCCTCTCCAGCATTTATTGTTTGTAGATTTTGATAGCAGCCATTCAGACCCGTTTGAGATGATACCTCATTGTGGTTTTGATTTGCATTTCTCTGATAATGAGTGAAGTTGAGCATCTTTTCATGTGCTTGTTAGCCATCTGTATGTCTTCCTTGGAGAAATGTCTATTTAGTTCTTTGGCCCACTTTTTGATTGGGTCATTTATTTTTCTAAAATTGAGCTGCATGAGTTGCTTGTATAGTTTTGAGTTTAATTCTTTGTCAGTTGCTTCGTTTGATATTGTTTTCTCCCATTCTGAAGGCTATCTTTTCCCCTTGCTTATAGTTTCTTTCATTGTGCAAAAGGTTTTAAGTTTAATTTGGTCCCATTTGTTTATTTTTGCTTTGATTTCCATTACTCTGGGAGGTGGGTCATGGAGGATCTTGCTGTGAATTCTGTCAGAGAGTTTTGCCTATGTTTTCCTCTAGAAGTTTATAATTTATGGTCTTACATTTAGATCTTTAATGCATTTTGCGTTTATTTTTGTGTGTGGTGTTAGAAAGTGTTCTAGTTTCATTCTTTTACAGGTGGTTAACCAGTTTTCCCAGCACCACTTGTTAAAGAGATTGTCTTTTCTCTATTGTATATTCTTGCCTCCTTTGTCAAAGATAAGGTGTCCATAGGTGTGTGGATTTATCTCTGGGCTTTCTATTTTGTTCTGTTTTTCTATATTTCTGTCTTTGTGCCAGTATAATACATCTTGATAACTAGCTTTGTAGTATAGTCTGAAGTCAGGCAGGTTGATTTCTTCAGTTCCATTCTTCTTTCTCAAGATTGCTTTGGCTACTCGAGGTTTTTTGAATTTCCATACAAACTATGAAATTATTTGTTCTAGTTCTGTGAAAAATACAGTTGGTAGCTTGATAGGCATTGCATTGAATTTATAGATTGTTTTGGGTGGTATACTCATTTTCACTATACCTAGTCTTCCGATCCATGAGCATGGTATATTTCTCCATCTATTTGAGTCATCTTTTATTTCTTTCATCACTGTTTTATAGTTTTCTATATATAAGTCTTTTGTTTCTTTAGGTAGATTTAGTCCTAAGTATTTTATTGTTTCATGGCATTGGTGAATGGGATTGTTTCCTTAATTTCTCTTTCTGTTTTCTCATTGTTAGTGTTTAGGAATGCAAGGGATTTCTGTGTATTAATTTTATATCCTGTAACTTTGCTATATTCATTGATTAGCTTTAGTAATTTTCTGGTGATGTCTTTAGGGTTTTCTATGTAGAGAATCATGTTATCTGAAAACAGTGATAGTTTTACTTCTTTTTCAATCTGGATTCCTGTTATTTCTTCTTCTTCTCTGATTGCCATGGCTAAAACTTCCAAAACTATGTTAAATAATAATGGTGAGAGTGGGCACCCTTGTCTTGTTCCTGACTTTAGGGGAATGCTTCTAATTTTGACATTGAGATAATGTTTGCTGTAGGTTTAACATATATAGCTTTTATTATATTGAAGTATGTTCCTTCTATGCCTGCACTCTGGAGAGTTTTCATCATAAATGGGTGTTGAATTTTGTCAAAGGCTTTCTCTGCATCTATTGAGATAATCATATGGTTTTTATCTTTTAATTTTTTAACGTGATGTATCACATTGGTTGATTTGCAAATATTGAAGTATCCTTATATCCCTAGGATAAAGCCCATTTGGAAATGATATATGATCTTTTTAATATGTTGTTGGGTTCTGTTTGCTAGAATTTTGTTGACAATTTTTATATCTATGTTCGTAAGTGATACTGGCCAGTAGATTTCTTTTTTGTGTGACATCTTTGTCTGGTTTTGGTATTAGGGTGATGGTGGTCTCATACAATGAGTTTCAGAGTTTACCTTCATCTGCAATTTTATGGAAGAACTTGAGTAGGATTGGTGTTAGCTCTTCTCTAAATTTTTGGTAGAATTCAGCTGTGAAGCCATCTGGTCTTTGGCTTTTGTTTGTTGGAAATTTTTGATTACAGTTTTTATTTCTGTGCTTGTGATATGTCTGTTAAGATTTTCTATTTCTTCCTGGTTCAGTTTTGGAAGGTTATACTTTTCTACGAATTTGTCCATTTCTTCCAAGTTCTCCTTTATATTGGCATATAGTTGCTGATAGTAGTCTCTTATGATGTTTTGTATTTCTGTGTTGTCTGTTGTGATTTCTCCATTTTGATTTCTAATTTTGTTGATTTGATTCTTCTCTTTTTTCTTGATGAGTCTGGCTAATTGTTGCCTATTTTATTTATCTTCTCAAAGAACCAGCTTTAATTGTGCCGATTTTTGCTATGGCCTCCTTTTTTTTTTTATCATTCATTTTTGCTCTAATTCTTATAATTTCTTTTCTTCTACTAACCCTGGGGTTCTTCATTTCTTCTTTTTCTAGTTACTTGATGTGTAAAATTAGGTTCTTTATTTGATTTTCTTGAAGTAAGCCTGTATTGCTGTGAACCTTCCCTTTAGTTCTGCTTTTTACTGAATCCCATAGGTTTTGGGTTGTTGTGTTTTCATTTTCATTTGCTTCTATGCATATTTTATTTTCTTTTTGATTCCTTCCATGATTTGTTGCTTATTCAGTAGCATGTTGTTTAGCGTCCATATGTTTGTATTTTTAATAGTTTTTTTTTTTTTTTTTCCTTTCCCCTGTAGTTGATATTTAATTTTACCACATTGTGATCAGGAAAGATACTTGAAATGATTTCAATTTTTTTAATATACCAAGGCTGGATTTATGGCCCAGGATGTTACCTGTCCTGGAGAATGTTCCCTATGTACTTGAGAAAAAGGTGAAATTCAATGTTTTGGGGTGAAATGTTCTATAGATATCAATTAGGTCTAATTGGTCCATTGTATCATTTAAAGTTTATATTTCCTTGCTAATTTTCTGTTTAGCTGATCTATCCATACTATTAATTTCCCCTTTCTTATTTGTTAGCATTTGCCTTACATATTGTAAAGCTCCTATGTTGGGTGCATATATATTTATAACTGTTATATCTCCTTCTTGGATTGACCCTTTGATCATTACATCATTTCCTTCTTTGTCTCTTTTCATGGCCTTTATTTCAGAGTCTATTTTATCTGATATGAGTATTACAACTCTTGCTTTCTTTTATTCTCCATTTGCATGAAATGTCTTTTTCTAGCCCTTTACTTTCAGTCTGTATATGTCCCTTGGTTTGAGGTGGGTGTCTTGTAGACAGCATATATAGGGGTCTTGTTTTTGTATCCATTCATCCAGTCTGTCTTTTGGATGGGTCATTCAATCCATTTACATTTAAGGTAATTATTGATAAGTATGATCCTGTTGCCATTTACTTTGTTGTTTTGAATTCAAGTTTATATACCTTTTCTGTGTTTCCTGTCTAGAGAAGATCCTTTAGCATGTGTTGAAGAACTGGTTTGGTGGTGCTGAATTCTCCCACCTTTTGCTTGTCTGTAAAGCTTTTGATTTCTCCTTCATATTTGAATGAGATCCTTGCTGGGTATAGTAATCTGGGTTGTAGGTTTTTCCTCTATCATCACTTTAAGTATATCCTGCCATTCCCTTCCCGCCTGAGAAGTTTCTATTGAAAGAGCCACTGTTCTCCTTAAGGGTATCCCCTTTTGTGTTATTTGTTGCTTTTCCCTTCCTGCTTTTAATATTCTCTCTTTGTGTTTGATCTTCATTAGTTTGATTAATATGTATGTTGGGATGTTTCACCTTGGATTTATCCTGTTTGGGACTCCATGAGTTTCTTGGACTTGGGTGGCTATTTCCTTCCCCATTTTAGGGACGTTTTCAAATATTATCTCCTTAAATATTTTCTCATGACCTTTCTTTTTGTCTTCTTCTTTTTAGACTCCTATGATTCAAATGTTGGGGTGTTTCACATTGTCCCAGAGGTCTCTGAGGTTGTCCTCATTTCTTTTAATTCTTTTTTCCTCTATGTTTCAATTATTTCCACCATTCTATCTTCCATATCACTTATCCTATCTTCTGCCTCAGTTATTCTACTGATGGTTCCCTCCAGAGTGCTTTTGATCTCAGTTATTGCATTATTAATCATTGATCAACTCATCTTTATTTCTTCTAGGTTCTTGTTAAACATTTCTTGCATCTTCTCAATCCTTGTCTCCAGACTATTTATCTGTAACTCTATTCTTGTTTTCAAGATTTTGGATCATCTTTCCTATCATTATTCTGAATTATTTTTCAGATATACTCCCTATCTCCTTCTCTTTTCTTTGGTTTTATCATCTTCTTTTACCTGTGGAATATTCTCTGCCTTTTCATTTTGTTCAGATTGCTGTGTTTGGGGTGCCCTTTCTCTAGCCTGGAAGTTTATGGTTCCTCTTTATTTTGGAGTCTGCTCCCTGTGGGTGGGGTTGGACTAGTGGTTTGTCAAGGTTTCCTGGTTAGGGGAGCTTGTGTCTGTGTTCTGATGGGTGGAGATGGATCTCTTCTCTCTGAAGTGCAATGAAGTGTCCAGTAGTGAGTCCTAGGGTGTCTATGGGTTTGGCATGGCTTTAGGAAGCCTGTCTTTTAATGCTCAGGCCTGTTTTCTAGCTTTGCTGGAGAATTATCATGGTATGTCTTGCTCTGGAACTTGTTGGCTCTTGGGTGGAGCTTGGTTTCAGTGTAGCAGTGGAGGCTTTTGGGTGAGCTCTTGTCTATTAATGTTCCCTGGAATCAGAAGATCTCTGATGTTCTCAAGTTTTGTAGTTAAGCCTCCAGCCTCTGGCTTTAAGTCTTATTCTTACAGTAGCCTCAAGACTTCTCCATTCATATAGCACAAATGATAAAACATCTAGGTTAATGGTGATACAACTTTGCTACGGGGAGGGACACCTAGAGAGTTTCACAGAGTTACATGGAGAAAAGGGAAGAGGGAGATAGACATGATCAGGAGGAGAAGAGGGGGAGTCAAAAGAGGAGAGAGCAATCAAGCCAGTAATCACACCCCTGAGTGAAAATGGATACTGAAGATTAGATTCTTAAAGGAACAAAATTGATAACAAATACTAAAAAGCAAAAATTAAAAATCTAGAGTAAAGGTTAGACTCTCAAAATATTAAAAACACAAAACAAAATCAATCACACAAATTATAATATATATATATATATATGTATATATATGAAATTTGCTTTTAAATATAGGGTCTTATAATTTTTGGAAGGTAATAGTAGGCTATAAGGGAGAAGGCAATGGCACCCCACTCCAGTACTGTTGCCCAGAAAGTCCCATGGATGGAGGAGCCTGGTGGGCTGCAGTCCATGGGGTCACTAAGAGTCAGACACGACTGAACAACTTCACTTTCACTTTCCACTTTCATGCATTGGAGAAGGAAATGGCAACCCACTCCAGTGTTCTTGCCTGGAGAATCCCAGGGATGGAGAAGCCTGGTTGGCTGCAGTCCATGGGGTCGCACAGAGTTGCACACGACTGAAGTGACTTAGCAGTAGCAGCAGGAGTAGACTATAAAATGAAAATTAAAGGGATAATAAGGAACTTAAATTTTTTAAAAAAGTGATAATAGAAAAAATATATCTAGGAATTTTTCTGGAGCTGTTGAGGGCAGTGTGGTGTCAGTTCAGTTTCAGATAGTTTCTTATTCCAGCTTGTACTTCTTCTCAAGTTCTATAGGCCCCTTCCAATGCTTAGTCAATGTTAACTACAGGGTTTTAATCTGTTGCACCTGTCATTTCCAGAGCAGTTCCCTTTTGTTTGTTTTGGCTTCCTCTGTTTGCAAGTCTCTTCAGTGTCTAATTTCTGCCCTGACATGGAGGGAGAAAGGTGGTCACTTATGTAGGCTCACTTATTCGGTTGTGTTGTGTGGAGGGAGGGATACTGCAAACAAATATTGCTGTCATATGTGAGGTGTGCTCGCAGTGTATGGACAACACTGGGTTTGCCTCAGCTCGAGGCAGTGTGTGCTTCCCAGGTCTACACTGCTCAGGCTCCGGGGTGCTCTTCAGGGTCACTGTCCAAAGTGGGCCCTGCTTTTAGTACATTTCCCAGGTCTAAGCCACTCAGGTTCTCAGGTACTCCGCAAGGGCACAGACTTGGTTGGGTGTGCATTTTGTTTCGTTCCCAGGTCCAAGCAGCTCAGGCAACCAGGTGCTTGGCGAGCCCACTGTCTCAGGTGGGCTGTGTGTCTTAATCGCCTCCCTGGGCCCAGTCACTCGGTTCCCCAGGTGCACCACTAAAGCACCATCTCAGGTGTGCCATGTGTCTCCTCTGGGGAGCTGATCTCAGGCTGTGACCCTCCTGATGGATGTCAACCATCCGTGATCCCAGGAAGAAGTGGTTAGCAACTGGGAGCCTGCTCGCAGTTTGGTGGAGAATGCAGGTCTCTGGGGCCGAGACTGCCCCTTGCCTTCCAGCTCTGGCTGTCACGCACCTGCCTCTGCCTCTGGCGTAGGGAAAGGGCCTATATGCAGCCAGCTAGCTCTCCTTGGTATTTGCTCAATCCTTTGTTCTGTGAGTGGGTCAGGCTGCACGTTAGAGCCTTTCACAGGAAAGTTCTCTCTCTCTCTTTTTTTTTTTTCTCTCTCTCTCTGATGATCCCACAGTTTGGGTAGATCTCTCACGTTAGCTTGCTCAGATTGTCCTCAGTGCATTCAGGCCTGGTCCTTACCTTAAGCCCTGATTATACAGCCTGCACCTCCCTGTCCAGCCCCGCATGCTGGTGGTGGATGTGAGCATCTGGGCTACTTCTCCTCTGGCAACTGCAGTTAGGCGCCTATTCTGTGTTTTGTTGTTATTGTTGTTGTTTTTTCTCCCGGTTATGTTACCTTCTGAGATTCCAAAACTCCCCACAGACCCACCTGTGAGAAGTTTTCCTACTGTGTGGAAACTTCTCCTCCTTCACGACTCCCTCCCCAGGACCGGTCTCCATCCTTAACTCTTTTGTCTCTCTTTTTGTCTTTTATATTTTATCCTACCTCCTTTTGAAGAGAATGAGCTACTTTTCTGGGTGCCTAGTGTCCTCCACCTGTGTTCAGAAGTTGTTTTGTGGAAGTTGCTCAGCATTCAAATGATCTTTTGATGAATTTGTTGGGGCAAAAGTGGTCTCCCTGTCCTATTCCTCAGCCATCTTGGGATCACCCCCGCATACAGTGAGATTAAGCAGTAGAGCAGAAGAGAGAAAGAGCTAGGGCAGTGAATCCAGACAGGACTTGAATATGGGTAATTGTCTTTGATGAAACTTTTTGGAGCCAGACAGATAATTTAAAAAAATAATAATAAAAAATAAAAACCTGAATTCACTGAAAGAAACTAAGAGTGTGAGTAATTTTTCCACTTTAATAAAATTATTCTATTGCCACTAAACAGCAAAAAAGCTTGTGTTGGTTGTGTGTATGTGTGTACTCAGTCATGTCTGGCTCTCTGTGACCCTATGGACTGTAGCCCACCAGGATCCTCTGTCCATGGAATTTTCCAAGCAAGAATACTACAATAGGTTGCCATTTCCTATTCCAGGGAATCTTGCCAACTCAGGGATCAAACCACGTCTCTTGTGCCTCCTGCATTGGCAGGCAGATTCTTTATGTGTTGGTTAAGTTTAGTTTAAAAAGGTAAAGAAAATTAAAATGAAACCATCTCCACTCCTCCCTTGTATTTCTGCATAGTTGTAATTTATAACCAGTGTAATATTTTCCCCATTTTACTTGATGAACTTTCATCATCTAAGTTCATCAATTAAGAATACAGTATACCCAGATTGTCTCAGTTAAAATTCTGGCTTGGCCATTTATTAGCTGTGTAATCTAAGACAGATTTACTTGGGGGCCACTTCAGCTTAGTTTACTCATAAATAAAATGGAATTACATTTCCTACATTTCTATGTAGTATAAAGGTTAAGTGAGATAATGTATGAAAGGACTTAGAAAGTATCTGGTGTCTGGCAAGTACTCAGTAAATATTTCCTATTGCTGCTGTTACCAGTACCTTCACTATCAGCAATAACACTCTTGTGATAACAATGATCAAAAAGGAAGAACGCTTTCAAGAGAGCACAGTAAACTCGTTGCAGTTTTCCTCATGCATTTGAAACAAACCCTTAGAGTGATTCTGATGTTTAGCCTCCTTCATGCATTTATTCAATTATTTATTCCACAAACAAATTGAATACACTTAATCGGTACCTATTACATGCCAGACAGTGATATAGTAGTGAACAGAAATAGATCATGGCTTCATGAAGCATATATTCTACCTATAGGAGCAAATAGTGAAGTAATAAATACATACAATTTCAAGTGGTAAACATTGGGGTAGGGCATCAACTGACAAACAACATCATCATCTCAGAGCTTGAAACAAAACAGTTTATTTTTCAATTATGTCACAAATAATACTGGGCAATGGTAGGCAAGGTGAAGTATGCTCTCTTCTCTGAACAGTCATTTAGTGCCCAAGCTCTTTAACTGTGTGGTTCTATGATTTTTATAGGTTACTCATTTGCCTGGTAGATAGGAAAAGGAGAAGGCATCTGCAGAATTGTGCCTTCTAGAATTGATTCTAGAATCCAGCCCTGAATAACTTCAGCTGTATTTCATTAGCCAGGACTCAGTGACTCATTAAGTGCAAGAAACACTGAGAAATATGATCTTCATACCCACAGGGAACAATAAATAGATTTGGTGAACATCTAACTTTGTCTCAGCAATATGGTGACACTTTCTATAAATAAATAAATAAACATATATATATATATATATATATATATATCCAATTAAGATGATACAGAAATGGGGCAAGTGTGTAGACAATATTTTAAGTGTGATCTTTCAGGAAGGGCTGACTGGGAGAATTTTGTGGTGACTTGAATTAGGAAGTAAGTGAGCTATTCAGATAGCTGAAGAAAGAGCAGTTCAAAATAACTTCAATAGAAAGATAGAAACCAAGGGTAGTGTTCCTGTAAGAATGCAAGGGCCATACTTTTAAAAAGGCAGTTTTAGTCCAATTGAGGGATACCCTTTAGATCTCTTTTCCTCAGATTCTTACCATGGGTTTGGCAAAATATTTTTGTAAATAACTGATAGTAAATATTTCAGTCTCTGTGGGGCACATATGGTATCTGTCTTACCTACTCAATTGTGTCAGTATAGTATGAAAGCAACTATAGGAAAATAGCAAATTGTATGCATATGACTGTGTTCCACTAAAACATACTTTAGCAAACCAGGTAGAAAGCCAGATTTGGCTGGTAAGCTGTAGTTTTTTCTATGCATAGCAACATCTGCAGGGAACACAGAATTATTTTTTTATTTTTCATTATTCCCCACCAATCTAATTATTTTCTGCCTAACTTTTCTAACAAATGCATATTTAAGAAAATGCTACTTACTTTGTAGATTGACATGAATTGTTGTTGTTATTCAGTCACTAAGTAGTGTCCAACTATTTGTGACACCAAGGACTGCCACATGACAAGCTTTTCTGCCCTTCACTATCTCTGGAGTTTCCCCAAACTCATGTTCATTGATTCAGTGATGCCATCCAACCATCTCAACCTCTGTCACTCCCTTCTCTTCCTTCCCTCCATTTTCCCCAGCATCAAGGTATTTTTTTTCCAGTGAGTCAGCCCTTCACATTAGGTGGCCAAAGTATTGGAGCTTCAGCTGCAGCATCAGTCCTTCCAATGAATATTCAGGATTGACTTCCTTTAGGATTGACTGGTTTGATCTCCTTGCTGTCCAAGGGACTCTAAAGGTTCTTCTCCTGCACCACAATTTGAAAGGATCAATTCTTTGCTGCTCAGCCTTCTTATGATGGAAAGATCACTTTAATATGACAAATATTTATGGAAAGAATATTTTCAAAATTATTTCAGCATAAAACCTAGGAAAACAAGTCAATAGAGAGACTAAGAATTGTTAAAGATATTAAAGAGTGATTTTTCTTGTGAATATCTACCTGTGCTATAAATTTTTGAAATGCTGATACCTTAGATTTTTAAACAAAACACAGCTTTCTTTTCCTTTTAATATGATTAAATAGGTGGCTAATTTTAAGCTTGACTGAGGGAATCTCAAAGTCCACCTCCATTCCACTTAACTCAAGGTGTTCCTTGTAATTGCTGTTCATAAACCTTGATATGCCCTCAGAACTATGGAGACACATTTCATTAAAATAACTTTTGTTGAAAGTAGTGTCATAGAAACATAAACTTACTAAATTAACACTTGATTAATCAACTGCTTATAGTCTGATGAAAGATGTTACGATTTTAATTATATATTGCAAAAAAAAACATTAAACATATACTTGTGTAATGAGATTTGTTTTATTTAACTGATAAGAGCTTAACAAATTGATAATAACTTTGGAAACTCTATTGTGCATAACCACTATTCACACAGTTAAATCATGGTCTTGATTTAATATTATTTCAGAGAAAGTAATCAGTTTTTGCTTGCTTTTAGTAAAATACATAGCATTCTCTGTTCTCAAATTGATGTGTCAATAATAGCAAAAAGAAATGATAAACAAACTATGTGTATGTGTTTGTGTGTGGGGGGGTATGTGTATAAACACACACACACACACATCTATTATACCTATATAATAATCTATCAGTCTAGATTAGAAACTTTGACAACTAAGACTATACTCTCAAAAATAAGAATAACATATTCATGTTTTTTATTTATTTTATTTTTTTAAGTAACCTAACAGAATCTGATGCAAGCAGCTGACTCACTGGAAAAGTCCTTGATGCTGGGAAAGATTGAGGGCAGAAGGAGAAGAGACTGAAAAAATGATAAATTATTCTAGAGATCATATATCTGGAAAATACTTTCTGCTTGTAAAATTCTTTAATTTTACCCACGAATGAAGGTATACAAAGTTGTCTCTGCTTGGAGAGCAATTTTAACAAAGGTTGGTTTCTCTGCTTAAGGTTATATTTTTGCCATTAAATCAAACGTCTAGATTAAAAATAAGTAAGGGTTTTTTCCAAGTCAAATATATTTCTTTTCACTGATATTGGTATGGGGAGGGAGGAGGGAGAAGGGTTCAGGATGGGGAACATGTGTATACCTGTGGTGGATTCATTTTGATATATGGCAAAACCAATACAATATTGTAAAGTTAAAAAATAAAATAAAATTTAAAAAAATAAATAAATAAAAAACAAAAAAATAAAGTTCCACTTCTGTTTCATAATCTAATCAATAGTTTAAAAAGGCTTAAAACAATAGGAAAAGTAGAATTTCAAAAATTTCAAAGCCCTAAAGAAACATCATTGGAACGGCATATCTTTACAATTGTAACATGAGAAAAATCTAAATACAAACAAATCTTTGCATATAACTTTGCAAAACTTTGCATTATAACTCAAATAATTTAAGTATATTCATAATTTATTCCAAAATATCATGTAGCAATATGGGATTTAAAATTAGTCCTAGTTCAGTTACTTACTGACCAAATTAATTTGGGCAGGCCAGAATTCCCTCATGTGTCTGGGTTTTAGCATATAATCTTTTGGGTTTGTAAAATTAATGACTTGTGGTATGACATATGTGGTCCATTTGAAGACCTCTCATATTAACATCTCTGAATTCCCCTTGCTCTTGTCCAGGGGCAACCATTTTGTAATTGCTGTTGTTTGTAATTGTATAAACTGGAGAAGGCAATGGCACCCCACTCCAGTACTCTTGCCTGGAGAATCCCGTGGACCGAGGAGCCTGGTAGGCTGCAGTCCATGGGGTCGCTAAGAGTCGGACACGACTGAGCGACTTCACTTTCACTTTTCACTTTAATGCATTGGAGAAGAAAATGGCAACCCACTCCAGTATTCTTGCCTGGAGAATCCCAGGGATGGCGGAGCCTGGTGCGCTGCTGTCTATGGGGTCACACAGAGTCGGACATGACTGAAGCGACTCAGCAGCAGCAGCAGCAGGGTACTTTTCACAAATGGATAAATGCAAACTTTTATAGATTCAGTCAACACACAATTTAAGCATCATCTGAAAAAGTAACATGAATCCTGGTTATTGTTTAAATACATTATGATGAAATTTTCTGGTCTGATAAGTAAAGTGATCTTCCAAAATTGGCTGAATGAGAGTTACAGTTTGGAAAAAATTCCAGTTGACAGTAATGTAAAACTTTTTAGAAATTATGCATCCTGATGCACAGAGAATATCTTCTGAAGAAATATAAATTCAGCAACACTAAGTAGAAAAATGTTTAGAAGATAAGATTCAAAAGATGTTTTAGGGATTCCTATCCAATTTATTACCCATCTATATTAATAATATCTACTTATATATGTCTAAAATTATGCAAATAAAACTAAAATAGTCCTCTTGACCATATATTAATAAGACAAATGTAATTACTTACAATTACTTTCTAATGAAAGCATCATATCACATTTTAATTGTCATATATGATGATGTATTTTACAATTTAAAGCATCTTTGATGTTATTAAAACAATTGAATTATATCATAAATTAAGGCCATATATGGGAAAAATAAAGTTTAGTAGTTATTTCTGAAAGCATTGTGCTGTAGTAACTTTCAGATAAATAATAAGTTACTTAATTTTAAATATGAAGAAGAGACAGTATAATTGGTTTAACAATGTATGTTGGGAGTAGTTGAGTGCATTACATCTTAAGAAATATAATAAAATAATTTACTGGACCAAAATTTATAAAGAAATTTGACTGTACCACCAAGCAGAGAATAAATAGATGTGATATTGATGGGGATTTCTAAATTTATTACTTCATATCTAAAAGCTAGGGTCTTCCTAGGTAGCAGTAGTGGTAAAGAACTTGCCTTTCAATGTAGGAGACATGAGAAGTGGGTTCATTCCCTGGGCTGGGAAGATACCCTGGCAGAGAGTATGACAGCCCACTCCAGTTTTACTGTTTGGAGCATCCCATGGACAAAGAAGCCTGGCAGGCTACAGTCCATGGGGTTGCAAAGAGTCAGACACGACTGAAATGACCAAACACATCTAAAAGCTATCTCGTATTTCATTCCTTACACTTATTTTTTGAATATACAAAGTAATATTAGAATACCATAGGGAGATTAGAGAGATATATAACAAAAATAAATACAACCTCAATGCTCTCATGTATAGAATTATTAACTTATGAAGGACATATTAATATTTGTCATGTATTGTAATATGTTCTAGATGCTAGAGTTTTGGCAACAAACAAAAATGAAAATGTCATTATGAAGCATGTATTCTAAAAGGGTCAAAAAACAAGTAAATAAATCTAAGGTGTATATTTGAAGATGATAAAAGTTCTGGTGAAAAAGAGTAAGGGGAAAGAGAGCTCTTTGGGGGTTACTGTTTTATAGAAGATGGTCAGGAATGTTCTCTAATAATGGGACAATTGCACAGATATCTGAAATTACAGGTAGAAGACATTTGACTCTCAGATGCAGAAATGTCCCAGACAGACGGAGGATCATGTGCAAAGAGTTTGAGATTATGAGATCCTTTGATATAAGTGAATGTTTTGATAAATCAGCATAGAAGCTGGCATGGTAACACATCCTGTAATTTATTTGGATGAAAAGAGAAGTTACACAAATTGATCACCAGTAAATAAAAATAAAATGCCTTTAGTTCTCTTATCAGGCTTCCCTGGTCGTGAAGTCGGTAAAGAATAGACCTGAAATGCAGGATAGCTGGGTTCAATCCCTGGGTCAGAAGATTCCCTGGGAAAGGAAATGGGAAGCCACTTCAGTATTCTTGCCTGAAAAAATTCCATGGGCAGAGGAGCCTAGTGGTCTACAGCCCATGGGATCACAAGAGTCAGATGATGTGAGCAACTAAATCACCAGTGCTCATGTCAAGTTGAGGATTACCAGGAGGGAAATTCACTCCAAAATCTGTGGAAGAAAACAAGAGAAGGGTAGCATCAGAGTTTTGATTGCAGGCAGGAAGTGGAACCAAAATGTGGATTCTCAGCTGTGCTTTCTGACCTTACCCCCTGCCTGGAAAGGCAGAGGGCATGCATGGGAGGTCTTTCTTATAAGTCCCAAAGATGGTAAGGTGAAAGAGTGCAAGAGGCAGAGAGGGAACCAGGGAGTCAATTTAAGATGAAATGATCAAATATCAGTTCAGTTCAGTCGCTCAGTTGTATCAGACTCTGTGACCCCATGAACTGCAGGAAACCAGGCCTCCCTGTCCATCACCAACTCCTGGAGTTCACTCAGACTCACGTCCATTGAGTCAGTGACACCATCCAGCCATCTCATCTGTCGTCCCCTTCTCCTCCTGCCCCCAATCCCTCCCAGAATCAGAGTCTTTTCCAATGAGTCAACTCTTCGCATGAGGTGGCCAAAGTACTGGAGTTTCAGCTTTAGCATCATTCCTTCCAAAGAAATCCCAGGGCTGATCTCCTTCAGAATGGACTGGTTGGATCTCCTTGCAGTCCAAGGGACTCTCAAGAGTCTTCTCCAACACCACAGTTCAAAAGCATCAATTCTACAGAGCTTAGCTTTCTTTATAGTCCAACTCTGACATCCATATATGACCACTGGGAAAACCATAGCCTTGACTAGACAGAACTTTGTTGACAAAGCAATGTCTCTGCTTTTTAATATGCTGTCTAGGTTAGTAAATAACTTTCCTTCCAAGGAGTAAGGGTCTTTTAATTTCATGGCTGCAATTACCATCTGCAGTGATTTTGGAGCCCGGAAAAATAAAGTCAGCCACTGTTTCCCCATCTATTTGCCATGAAGTGATGGGACCAGATGCCATGATGTTAGTTTTCTGAATGTTGAGCTTTAAGCCAACTTTTTACTCTCCTCTTTCACTTTCCTCAAGAGGCTCTTTAGTTCTTCTTCACTTTCTGCCATAAGGGTGGTGTCATCTGCATATCTGAGGTTATTGATATTTCTCCTAGCAATCTTGATTCCACTTTGTGCTTCCTCCAGTCCATCATTTCTCATGATGTACTCTGCATATAAGTTAAATAAGCAGGGTGACAATATACAGCCTTGATGTATTCCTTTTCCTATTTGGAACCAGTCTGTTGTTTCATGTCCAGTTCTAACTGTTGCTCCTGACTTGCATATAAGTTTCTCAAGAGGCAGGTCAGGTGGTCTGGTATTCCCATCTCTTTCAGAAAATTCCACAGTTTATTGGGATCCACACAGTCAAAGGCTTTGTCATAGACAATAAAGCAGAAAGAGATTTTTTCTGGAACTCTCTTGCTTTTTTGATAACCCAGTGGATGTTGGCAATTTGATCTCTGGTTCCTCTGCCTTTTCTAAAACCAGCTTGAACATCTGGAAGTTCATGGTTCACATATTGCTGAAGCCTGGCTTGCAGAATTTTAAGCACTACTTGACCAGCATGTGAGATGAGTGCAATTGTGTGGTAGTTTGAGCACTCTTTGGCACAGCCTTTCTTTGGGATTAGAATGAAAACTGACCTTTCCAGTCCTGTGGCCACTGCTGAGTTTTCCAAATTTGCTGGCATATTGAGTGCAGCACTTTCACAAAATCATTTTTCAGGATTTGAAATAACTCAACTGGAATTTGATTACCTCCATTAGCTTTGTTCATAGTGATGCTTCCTAAGGCCACCTTGACTTCACATTCCAGGATGTCTGGCTCTAGGTGAGTGATCACACCATCGTGATTCTCTGCGTCATGAAGATCTTTTTTTTGTACAGTTCTGTACATTCTTGCCACCTCTTCTTAATATCTTCTGCTTCTATTGCTGCTGCTGCTGCTGCTGCTGTTAAGTCGCTTCAGTCATGTCTGACTCTGTGCGACCCCATAGATGGCAGCCCACCAGGCTCCCCCATCCCTGCGATTCTCCAGGCAAGAACACTGGAGTGGGTTGCCATTTCCTTCTCCAATGCAGGAAAGTGAAAAGTGAAACTGAAGTCTCTCAGTCGTATCCAACTCTTAGCGACCCCATGGACTGCAGCCCACCAGGCTCCTCAGTCCATGGGATTTTCCAGGCAAGAGTACTGGGGTGGGGTGCCATTGCCTTAGGTCCCTACCATTTCTGTCCTTTATTGAGCCCATCTTTGCATGAAATGTTCTCTTGGTATCTCTAATTTTCTGGAAGAGATCGCTAGTCTTTCCCATTCTATTGTTTTCCTCTATTTCTTTGCATTGATCACTGAGGAAAGCTTTCTTATCTCTCCTTGCTCTTCTTTGGAACTCTGCAGTCAAATGGGTATATCTTTCCTTTTCTCCTTTACTTTTCACTTCCCTTGTTTTCACAGCTATTTGTAAGGCCTCCTTAGACAGCCATTTTGCTTTTTTGCATTTCTTTTTCTTGTGGATGGTCTTGATCACTGCCTCCTGTACAACGTCATGAACCTCCCTCCATAGTTCTTCAGGCACTCTATCGGATCTAGTCCCTTGAATCTATTTGTCACTTCCACTGTATAATCGTAAGGGATTTGATTTAGGTCATACCTGAATGGTCTAGTGGTTTTCCCTGCTTCTTTCAATTTCAGTCTGAATTTGGCAATAAGGAGTTCATGATCTGAGCCACAGTCAGCTCCCAGTCTTGTTTTTGCTGACTGCACAGACCTTGTCCATCTTTGGCTGCAAAGAATAGAACCAATCTGATTTTGGTATTGACTATCTGGTGATGTCCATGTGTAGAGTCTTCTCTTATGTTGTTGGAAGAGGGTGTTTGCTATGACCAGTGTGTTCTCTTGGCAAAACTCTATTAGCCTTTGCCCTGCTTCATTCCATACTCCAAGGGCAAATTTGCCTGTTACTCCAGGTGTTTCTTGACTTCCTACTTTTACATTCCAGTCCCCTATAATGAAAAGGACATCTTTTTGGGGTGTTAGTTCTAAAAGGTCTTGTAGGTCTTCATAGAACTGTTCAATTTCACCATCTGCAGCATTACTGGTCAGGGCATAGACTTGGATTACCATTATATTAAATGGTTTGCCTTGGAAACGAACAGAGATCATCCTGTCATTTTTGAGATTACATCCAAATACTGCATTTCAAACTCTTTTGTTGACTATGATGGCTACTCCATTTATTCTAAGGGATTCCCACCCACAGTAGTAGATATAATGGTCATCTGAGTTAAATTCACCCATTCCAGTCCATCTTAGTTCACTGATTTCTAGAATGTCGATGTTCACTCTTGTCATCTCCTGTTTGACCACTTCCAATTTGCCTTGGTTCATGTACCTAACATTCCTGGTTACTAGGCAAATTTGTTCTTTACAGCATTGGATCTTGCTTCTATAACCAGTCCTATCCACAACTGTGTGTTGTTTTTGTTTTGGCTCCATCCTTTCATTCTTTCTGGAGTTATTTTTCTACTGATCTCCAGTAGCATATTGGGCACCTATTATTGATCAAACATCAATGATAGACTATCTTTTTTATAGTTTAGTGGCTTCAGTCATGTCTGACTCTTTGGTGACCCCATGTTTGTCAGACTCCTCTATCCATTACAGATCTTTATTACAGGAAATTAATTCCAAAGCACATATGAACTACCTTATTAATATAATATTCTAGAAAGCATTAAAACATGAAAGATGTATAAGTATTGCAGAGTAATAAATGAAAAAAATTTTGTTATAAAACATTTGAAATAAAATGTCAAAAATACTAATAGCTTGAGTTAATGAACAAAACAATTTAGTTTGTGCATGTTTCCGACTGTTTTTCTTTTTAAGGAATTCAGCACTGTCTAATTTTGTCTAAAATGTTTCTTTTTATCACCTGATATACAAATAGTAATCTCTTGCATCTCTCACATAATGAGAAATAATCTAAAAGTAAGTATATAAATGAACTTCCCAGGTGGCTCAGTGGTAAAGAATCCACCCGCCAGCAGAAGATGTGAGTTCGTTCCCTGGGTCAAGAAGATCCACTGGAGAAACAAATGGCAGCCTACTACAGTATTCTTGCCTGGGAAATCCTGTGGGCAGTCACCTGGAGAGCTGCAGTCCCTGAGGTCACAAAAAGTAGACGTGAGTCAGTGACTAAATAGCAGCCGCAGTACATAAATATATGTGTTTAAAAATACATAAAATGTTCATAAAAGTTTACAGGCAGTTGGTCAAGAAGTTGTCAGAATAGGACTGAATCCAATCCAGAAGTTTCCAGGGCCTGTGCACTAAATCCAATATGTCTTCTGCTTTTGTAAATAAACTTCTAGCGAAACACAGACAGACCATTTGCTGTGGTATTGCCTGTGGCTACTCTAAGCTATAATCATGGAACTGAATACTTATGACAAAAACCTTATGATGAGCAAAGCTTCAAATATTTACTCTCTAGCTCTTTATAGAAAATGTTGACCTACTCCCAATCTTGTTTTATTAATTTGATCTTTGCCATAAATTCATAGAAATAAAATTATGTTAAAGAATAATTAATGTGACACAGAATATTAGAGAACTCAAAAGTTTTTAAAAGCTGTGAAAATAAATACAGGAATTTCACATTAGGCTGTTCAGTGTTCTGCTACTATTAAAACCTGTCATATAGTTTTGGGGAGGGAGGAGGGAGGAGGGTTCAGGATGGGGAACACATGTATGCCTGTGGCGGATTCATTTTGATATTTGGCAAAACTAATACAATTATGTAAAGTTTAAAAATAAAATAAAATTTTAAAAAAATAAAATAAAAAAAAAAATAAATAAATATTAAAAAAAAAAAAATCTGGTTCACATCAGAACCAAAATAGATTTTTAAATCAATACATTAACTACTTCATAGTATTTAGAGGACTCTTCCATTTCCAGATCTAGAAAAATTTATGAATGACCGTTAATATTATCAAAAGAATTTCTTTTTCTAAGAACAAACGCTCACTAAAAATAATGCTTTTAATAGTCATTGATACTGTCAGCTATTCTTTCTTTATTTTCATACTCGTCTCAGTGAACTTGCTGTGCCTCCAACAGTTCTTTATAATGTTGTATCTTGGGAAATCAGAAACAAGAAAATAGTAAGTGGTGATATTATAAATAAAATTGGAAAATCTATATATCAGGTAGCATTATATTAGATATCTTCCTACAGAATTTTCATTTCAGCTTTGCCCTAATCCTTAATCACTACCAATCTTTCCCAACAAATTCTCTCTATCCCTCTTCCTCTCTCTTTCTCTCTTTCATCCATGTCTCCTGCTCCTCCTTCTCTTTCTGTATTTCTCTTTATTCCTTTCTCTATGTTTCTATCTTTTCCTTAAGGCTCTTTTCCAACATCATTTCTTTCTTCACTGTCTTTCCAATCCTGAAAGTAAATGAACCAGTCCCCACAGTCCCCAGGGTTCTAGAAACAAGATGACTAAGGAGCAATCATGCTTCAGAGTTTTAGCCTCATGATTATGACTCTTTATATGAATTAAATTCTGATTGATTCCAGACATTTCTGGTATATTAGAAGTCCCTCAAAAAATCATACAAAACATTTAAGTAATGGAAAGTTATTTTTGGTGAAACATACCCACAGGTTATGATGTACACACAGGTTACTGCTAATTGAAACAAATCTTTCTGATGAATCCTTTTATAAAACAAGAATCTTTGGGAAATAAACTCTGCCCTTAAAAATGTTTTCTAAGTTTAGTGTTTCACAAATGGCAAAACTATAAAATTGGATTCCTATAATTAGAAAAATGATAATATAAATGGTTTAATTTTAATTGTACTACTTAACACTAAGCAGATGGCTAAACTACTTTCATTGTATGTAAGGGAAGAACCAACTAAAAGTGATTAAAATAATAAGGATGTTCTAAGCCAATTCAATGAACATGAATTTGAGCAAACTCTGGGAGATAGTGGAGGACAGAGGAGCCTGGTGTGCCACAGTCCATAGGGTCATAAAGAGTTGGACAGACTTGGTGACTGAACAACAGCAACAGCAAACCAATTCAACAAAAGCAAAGAGGCAGGGAGGCTCAGAGTGGTTCATATACTGGCCAGTTCTCTAATACCATCTACTTCCAAATCCCATGTGAGAAATCACCTCAGCCAGTAAGTTCATTCTTTCTAATTTCTTCCATGATTCCATAATCTGTGCAGCTATAGTTTTTCATAATATTGAATTGAAATAGTATTAATACTTATAATTTTTGAATGTTTAAATTTGCAATTGTGTATTCATACTTTGAGTTTATGTTTACGTCATTTATAAGCTCCCATAAGGTAGGTTTTTGCTGCTTCTGCTCATTCTTTTCTCCCTAGCACCAAGTTTAAACACCGAAATGATTTGTTTGCTTAATTAAAAAATGCATTGCAAGAATTTTTAATGGTATAAAGAGTATTAAAACATTCCACGTGATTGACTATTTAGTCCCTTACAATAGAGCAAGAGATGAGAAAGCATAAATAATAAAATCTGAAAAGAACTAGTTCAGAGTCACATACACAGGATGAGAGCAAGTGAGGTATTCATCAGACTCATTAAATAAAGGAGGTGATTGGAAAAATGCCCTTTCTATTTCCCTTGTACGTGAAAGGCACCTAGGCTCAGATAATTCTTTTATCATTTTCTGGAAAATATTCATATATGATAAATTATCTTCCTATCCTCTCATTCAAATTGAGTATTTCTTAAGATCATAAATCTTGTTTGTTTCTGCTTTTTAAAGAAATATGAGCTTTTAGTCTTTCAGTCTATTATTCAGATAAACTTAAGTGAAGGCCACAGCAATCATCTGGGTAGTTCTCTTTAGGTAGTTTTTCAAGCTGGATCATTCAGGTCAAATACAAATGTTTTTCATTTGTGCAGTTTTTTTTTTTTTCCTTCCTTGATTTAATTTCCTCATCATTCCACTTCACATTGCCTATGTAAATTAAGCTGTCGTGCTTTAAACCACAGTTCCCCCTTGTCTATCTCCTCAGTAACAGCTTCAAAGTACTAAAAAGCTAAAATAGCTACAAAAGAACAATTAATTTGTGCAAAATCACAGAGGCGCTGTAGGTATTAAAAACACTACAATAAGGCTTTTATCAGCAAGCTAAACTGCACAGCATTAAGCTCAAAACTAATAGGGCTGAACATGCAGCACAATGATGCGGATGATAAAGGAATCTCAAGGACATGCAGAGAACTAGGGTAACATGATTTAGAAGTGAGGCAGTTATTTCAAATAAACATCTATATAAGTACATAGGAAAAACGCTGATCTGTTGGGAAAAGCAAGTTTGGACCAGTAAGGAAATTTACATCTATTTTTGGAGAAACTTATATTTTTATGGAAATTACTGTTGAAGATTCTGATAATGTACCCTGAGGTCATTCTGTATATACTTGTTGATTAGCAATTGGCTGACAGTTTGATATTTAAAAACGCAAATCTCTGAACTGTTAAAAAAAAAGAGATGGCTTATTAAATCTAAAACTGCCTGAAAGGATAACACTAAAACATAATCAAGAAAGCCACCTCCTCTGGTGTTGAAATAGCAATGGAAACAATTACTTTAATCATCAATTGTTTATTTAATGGCTGCTCTTAGCTCAGTTCTGTGTTAGGTGCTATGGGCTGGAAAGGAAGTTAAGCTATTGCTGTAATTTCTAAGCAAACACATTAAATGCTTTCAGAACTAGATAGAGAAGAATGAATTTCTAATTGTGAAGTAAATACAGTATGCACTAGGACCTAAAGGGACGGATGATTTTATGTTATAGAAACTATGTGAATATACGCCTTTATTCCTTTGCAACCAGATACATTCAGGTCTAAATTCCAAGCCCTCCACTAACATACTGTGAGATTTTTCTGCAAACTATTCTTTTTCTTTGCAATTAAGTTTTCTTAACTGGAAAATGAGAATACATAGAACCCACAGAGTTGTTAAAAAGAGGACATAAGAGAAAATACCTTGAAGTGTAGCACATAGTAGGTTTTCAAAGATATTCTCAGTTTATATTGAATAAAAATCTTCCATAATGGCAAGTGAGGAGGGCACAGAAGCCCACTCCAGTGTTCTTATCTGGAGAATCCCATGGACTGAGGAGCCTGGCAGGCTACAGTCCTGCTGCTGCTGAGTCACTTCAGTTGTGTCCGACTCTGTGCGACCCCATAGATGGCAGCCCACTAGGCTCCCCTGTGCCTGGGATTCTCCAGGCAAGAACACTGGAGTGGGTTGCCATTTCCTTCTCCAATGCATGAAAGTGAAAAATGAAAGTGAAGTCACTCAGTCGTGTCCGACCCTCAGCGACCCCATGGACTGCAGCCTACCAGGCTCCTCCATCCATGGGATTTTCCAGGCAAGAGTACTGGAGTGGGGTGCCGTTGCCTTCTCCAGGCTACAGTCCAGGGGCGTGCAAAGAGCTGGACAGGACTGAGCGACTAAGCACAGCACAGCATAGCAGCAAATATATGCTCACTATTATTACTATAGCTCATAGGATTAAATTTATTAAAAATCGAGGTTTTCTTTTTTTAATAAGAAATTATTTGGTCTAATGCCTGAATTTATAAATACAAACATTAAGATTCAACAGCAGACCTCTGAGATTCCTTTCAAAAATATACACTATGTTCAGAGTGCTCTGTAAAGAGCTAACAAATGTTGCGATGCTTTTTGGAATAATAGTTCCTAGTCTCCATCTAAGCACAGGAGAATATTACCAGCCTGTTATTTCAGTCTCTCCTTCTTATTCCAATATCAAACTCCAAGAAAATCTGACTTATTTATTACCTAGATTTAATGCTTTCATTATAATGTGGCCACGTGTCAAATGTCCATCTGCCTATAATGTAATGGGTAACTTAATATATACAATAGACTCCCAAGTTTATTTAGACTGACTTGTGTGAAATACAGTGGGGGATTATGAAGAGTGATTTCTCTAACAGTTCTTAAATATTAGGAAAGAATATTAACAAAGTGTAAGGTATCTATACCCAGAATTGTGGAAAAAACCCACTGCTTACTTTCTGCAATAACTATTGTGCTAATTTAATATATATTATAAAAAAAAATTCAGTAGCCCTCCTCATTAACAGATTCTGTGATATGCAAACAATTAGTAAATGTTACCAAGCAAATGAAAAATTAATACAACAGTGGCCCTCATTTTCACACAATATTCTAGATAAATGATTTATGCTTTTCTACCCAACATTTTACTCGAAAAATTTTCAAACCTGCAAAACAATGAGGAAAAAAAAGTGTAAGTATACCTTCACTGATATTCACACTTACTCTTTCTCTCTTTATTTCTCTGTTGTTTTTCTGGATCATTTGAAACTACTTGCAAACATCTTAACTTAATACTTTAGTATTTAAATTATACACTACTCAAAGGGGAAAGTGGGTGAGAGATAAATTGGTAGATTGGGACTGACATGTACACACTACTATATAGGAAATAGATAACTAATAACCTACTGTATAGCACAGGGAACTCTACTCAATGCTCTGTAATGACCTATGGGGAAGAGAATCTAAAAAGAAAGAGTGGATATATGTAAAACTGATCCACTTTGCTGTACAGCAGAAACTAATAAAACATTGTAAATCAACTATACACCAACACAAAATATTAAAAATTATATATTATTTTATACTGTTGGTGGGAATGCAAACTAGTACAGCCACTATGAAGAACAGTGTGGAGATTCCTTAAAAAACTGGAAATAGAACTGCCTTATGATCCTGCAATCCCACTGCTGGGCATACACACCCAGGAAACCAGAAGGGAAAGAGACACGTGTACCCCAATGTTCATCACAGTGCTGTTTACAATAGCCAGGACATGGAAGCAACCTAGATGTCCATCAGCAGATGAATGCATAAGAAAGCGGTGGTACATATACACAATGGAGTATTACTCAGCCATTAAAAAGAATACATTTGAATCAGTTCTAATGAGGTAGATGAAACTGGAGCCTATTATACAGAGTGAAGTAAGCCAGAAAGAAAAACACCAATACAGTATACTAACACATATATATGGAATTTAGAAAGATGGTAACAATAACCCTGTATATGAGACAGCAAAAGAGACACTGATGTATAGAACAGTCTTTTGGACTCTGTGGGAGAGGGAGAGGGTGGGAAGATTTGGGAGAATGGCATTGAAACATGTATACTATCATGTATGAAACGAGTTGCCAGTCCAGGTTCGATGCACGATACTGGATGCTTGGGGCTAGTGCACTGGGATGACCCAGAGGGATGGTATGGGGAGGGAAGAGGGAGGAGGGTTCAGGATGGGGAACACATGTATACCTATGGCGGATTCATTTCAATATTTGGCAAAACCAACACAATATTGTAAAGTTTAAAAATAAAATAAAATTTTTAAAAAAGGCAAAAAAATTGTATATTATTTTATAAACAGAAAATTCAGTTTGTCAGATCAGTTTTCAAAACCATTGTTACACTGATATTCAAAGCTATGTATTATTTATATTCGGTTCTTCTGTGTCTCTCCTACAATAGCTGCTGCTGCTGCTGCTAAGTCGCTTCAGTCGTGTCCGACTCTGTGCGACCCCATAGACGGCAGCCCACCAGGCTCCCCCGTCCCTGGGATTCTCCAGGCAAGAACAGTGGAGTGGGTTGCCATTTCCTTCTCCAATGCATGAAAATGAAAAGTGAAAGCGAAGTCGCTCAGTCGTGTCCGACTCTTAGCGACCCCATGGACTGCAGCCTACCAGGCTCCTCTGTCCATGGGATTTTCCAGGCAAGAGTACTGGAGTGGGGTGCCATTGCCTTCTCCGCCTACAATAGCTGGATGATATTAATTTCATATAAACGTTTTAAATGACATAATGAATATTTTCTCTTCATATCAGGTTTTGTTTTGATGTATTATAAAAGGTGAAGGAAAATTACATATTTCGACTGAGCGACTTCACTTTCACTTTTCGCTTTGATGCATTGGAGAAGGAGATGGCAAGCCACTCTAGTGTTCTTGCCTGGAGAATCCCAGAGATGGGGGAGCCTGGTGGGCTGCCGTCTGTGGGGTTGCACAGAGTCGGACAGGACTGAAGTGACTTAGCAGTAGCAGTGCTCCAAATAATTACAGGCAAAAATTATCAAAAAAAGGTTGGGGTCAAGGGAAAGAAACATAATGGAGAAAATAAAATATAAAATATTTTATAAATATTTATAAACAAATATAATATTAAACAAATATTTATTATTTTTTAATTTAATTTAATTTTATTTTTTAACTTTACAATATTGTGTTGGTTTTGCCATATATAAACATGAATCTGCCACAGGTATACATGTATTCCCCATCCTGAACCCTCCTCCCTCCTCCCTCCCCATACCATCCCTCTGGGTCATCCCAGTGCACTAGCCCCAAGCATCCAGTATCGTGCATCGAACCTGGACTGGCAACTCGTTTCATACATGATAGTATACATGTTTCAATGCCATTCTCCCAAATCTTCCCACCCTCTCCCTCTCCCACAGAGTCCAAAAGACTGTTCTATACATCAGTGTCTCTTTTGCTGTCTCATATACAGGGTTATTGTTACCATCTTTCTAAATTCCATATATATGTGTTAGTATACTGTATTGGTGTTTTTCTTTCTGGCTTACTTCACTCTGTATAATAGGCTCCAGTTTCATCTACCTCATTAGAACTGATTCAAATGTATTCTTTTTAATGGCTGAGTAATACTCCATTGTGTATATGTACCACCGCTTTCTTATGCATTCATCTGCTGATGGACATCTAGGTTGCTTCCATGTCCTGGCTATTGTAAACAGCACTGTGATGAACATTGGGGTACACGTGTCTCTTTCCCTTCTGGTTTCCTGGGTGTGTATGCCCAGCAGTGGGATTGCAGGATCATAAGGCAGTTCTATTTCCAGTTTTTTAAGGAATCTCCACACTGTTCTCCATAGTGGCTGTACTAGTTTGCATTCCCACCAGCAGAGTAAGAGGGTTCCCTTTTGTTATATTATATAATGTATTTTATAAAATAAAATATTTGTTCAGGAAATTGAACAAAACATGGGAGAAAATAAATAGTAGCCATGCTTTTGAAACTTCTTAATACAAATACAAAGGTATAAATGGAAGGACATTGTCTCCTTTTTTTCCTGTTATATACTGTCGTTCCTCTTGGTCTGTTCTCATAGACAATTCAGTGACAATAATCCTGCCCTGTGAGGAGCCAGAAGTATTGAGTATAGCAGAAGGCAAACAAGAGCAGCAAGAGTAATAATAGCACTTTCCTACTGAACCAAGTAAGAGGAGAGTGATGTGGCAGGATGGCATGCCTTTCTGTCAAAGTTAAAATTGATTTGACAGGAAGAGAGCAAAGCTGGGTTGAATACACTTCTTGGGTGGCATAGCAGAGTTCCTTATTCTGATTACTATCCCAGAAGCAAATCTAGGTGTTTCTGAGTATCTTTCATGAAGCAATTTTAACTTTCTTGCCACGCATTATTCATTTCCCTCCTGGTAAGGAAACCAGGGGTGCTTTCCTACAGAAACACTTTAAATGAGTGAAAATGTTATAGATAACATAGTGGACACATAACTAAAGAGAATATACTAGTGATGATCACACTGTTCTGGGTTTTGGCATGAGAGTGTTAATCTCTTAGGCCTTGATTGCAAACACCATTTTTAATTAAAAATCAGAAGAGCTCACACCCATACATTCCTGTGATGTATCATTGACCACACACAAGACTAGAGAATGGTACACAGATAAGGTGGAAACCAGGTTTCAGAGAGAAAGCCACTAAGAAGGAAATACAATTCTTGACGAGAAAAAGCAATTGTGTGAAAATAGAACAAAGCATTCTTAAATAAGAAAACCAATTTCATAATAGGGAATTGTTCATGTTATTATTATCTCTCAATTTTGTGTTAGTTTTTACTTCCACACATAGAGAAACAACAAAAACAATTTAAAAAATATTTTAGTAACTAAAATGTTGGGATCAGATCTGTCACTCCACTTATTAGCAACTTAGAAAATTACATGTTTTCTGAACGTTAGCTTTCTCTTCTCTAAACTTGGGAAAATAACATAATACTACTTATATATTAAGAACCTAGCATGATGCCTGGCATATTAGGGTTCAGTATATTTTGGTTTCCTTTCTTCCAAACTGTTAAAATGTATTCAATTAATAAATTTCATTGAAAACCTAATATGAAGCTAGATAATAAAGAAGACAAACTCAAATACATGTATGAAGGCTCTAGTATAGAGAAAAAGAACCTAATGTACACAAAATTTTAATACAAAATAAGCACTATAGGTAAAACACTAACTTTATGGTTCTTTTAGTAAGAAAGTGCACAAACTGTTAAAATAAGACAGTATGTAGTTACATGGCAAATAGTGAAATAATTATTTGTGTAAGATCCCCCAAAGTGGAGAATAATGGTAACTGTGCTAATCAAGAAATATTTCATAAAAGTGGTGAGTCTTAAACTCGAAAAAGTGCAGGGTGTGGATAAAAATAGTGTGAAGAAACTATTCACACTGTGGTTAATGAGTAAGAGTGAGGTCAAAGCAAGTCTGCCAATAGCAAAAACCCAATAAACGTGCGCATCAGCATTACATTACAGTCAAGAGTAGTTTCACTAGTTCTCTATTCACAACTTACATGACCAATAGTAATTTAAAAGCAAGTAATTAAAGTGAATACATGGCAAGATATTATGTCCTTATTTTCTTAACATTTTTATGAACTCTTGTTTCTACAGACTTTGTCTATAAATTTCCCTAAATGCTGTTTTTTTTTTTTTTTTCCCCTAAACTCTAATCCTGAAATGTGGACATACATGTGTGTGTGCTAACTTGAGTAACACTACGAAGATGCAACTTTAGAAAGATGTGCCAATAGAGGTACATCTTGATTCTTAGTTTTATATTTTCTATTATATTTTGTATATTTTATAAAATTGTAAATTAGGAGTACTGTGAACCCTCATCACTCAGCTTTCACAGTTTTCACCATTTGCAAATCTTCAACAAATACCAATTATTATTATTATCATCATTTTGATATTTTGGTCCTAAAAAAATAGATATGATTTTATTTTTCCCATGAATATTGCAACATTCACCTCAAACAAATATAGATTTTGTTAAAACAGTGTCAACAAAGTTATTGAACTGAGCTACTTAATATTTACTCAACACTTTCTAAAACCTTGTTTCCATTCAAATTTCTGTTTTTCTTTTATTTGTGAAAATTTATTTGCAGTAGATATTTGAAGTTAGAGCTAAATGAGTTGTGTTTGCTTGATATGTATCTTTTTCTTCAGTTTTATTGAGATATAATTGACAAAATTATAAGATATTTATATATACAGCATGGAAGTGGGATATAAATTTATTTGGTGGCAGTACTCCCCCCATTGAGTTAATTATCACATCCCTCTTCTCACATATTTACTTTTTTCTTTTAGTGAAAGCAAAAAATTTCAATTATACACTACAGTATTTTCAACTGTAGTCACCATGTTATATATTAGACCAGGGAACTTATCCATCTTGTATATGAATGTTTGAAAGCTTTTACAGTCTCCTCCTATTCCACAACCATCCAGTCCCTGGTGACTACTTTTCTACTCTCTATTTCTATGAGTTCATCTGTTTTTTCTTTAAAAATATTGGATTCTATATATAAGTGATACCATGCATTTTTTTTTTTTTTTTTTATGTCTGGCTGTTTTAGCTACATAATGCAACCTGTGTCAACCTATTTGTCACACATGACAGGATATCCAACTTATTTAAGGCTAAAAAATGTTTTATTTATATTTCTATAGATATATTTGTATATATTTATATAAATATTTATATATCCACATACAAATATCTCCATTCTCATACATGAACTGGAGAAGGCAATGGCACCCCACTCCAGTACTCTTGCCTGGAAAATCCCATGGACGGAGGAGCCTGGTGGGCTGCAGACCATGAGGTCATGAAGAGTCGGACAGGACTGAGTGACTTCACTTTCACTTTTCCCTTTTATGCATTGGAGAAGGAAATGGCAACCCACTCCAGTGTTCTTGCCTGGAGAATCCCAGGGATGGGGAAGCCTGGTGGGGCGCCGTCTATGGGGTCGCACAGAGTCGGACACGACTGAAGCGACTTAGCAGCAGCAGCAGCAGCATATATGAACATTATATATATAACATATATATCTGCACATATATACATAGTAATTTTCTTAATATATTCATCTATTGAATACTTAGGTTGTTTTCAGACCTTGACTATCATGACTATTACAGTGAATATGGGAGTACAGATATATCTCTGAGATATAGTTTTGTTTCCTTTGAATATATACTCAGAAATGGAATTGCTAGGTCATATGTTAGTTCTAATTTTAACTTCTTGAAGAACTTTCATATCATTTTCCCTAGTGGCTGAACCAATTTGCATTCCCACCAGTGTACAAGGATTCCCTTTTCTCTATATCCTCTCTGCATTTGTTATCTCTTATCTTTATGACAATAGCCCTTCTGAAAGGTGTGAGGTGACATCTCATGATCATTAATATCTGCATTTCTCTGATGATTAGCAATGTTGAGCACCTTCTTATATACCTGTTGGCCATTTATATGGTTTCTTTAAATGGGTCTCATGTATTTCATATCTCTTCCATCCTGTAACATCTTCCCTTCCTCTTACTCCTAGTTTTTGGTTGAAGAAGTTAGATAATTTGTTGTGTAAAATTTGATGACTTTCAACTTGGTGGAGTTTTCAAACATATACTTCTATTTTCTGTATTTATTATAAGCCAATTTTTTTTATGGAGGCATGATTAAATTTTTTAATAATTTTAGCAGTAAAACACTTTAACAAATCTGTTTATACTGTGTCTCAGCAAATCAGATGGCACATCATGTCTGATTTTCTGACACTTAGTCAAGTAATGTTTGATCAATAACTTCTGATGTTGATATCCTGATTCATCCATTGTCCTCTCACTTTTTCTCCAACTAGTTCTGCTAACTATTGATGTGTTTGCCTAGATTAATTATTTTGTTGTAAATGATGCAATGATGATTTTCTAATCCTATCAGTGCTTCTGCAATTATTACCAGGAGTCCTTCATTTAAGAACTCTCACTCATCAGCTATAGTTATCCTGAAATTGAGTTGTACAGGAAATGCAGTATCAATGCTTGATTAGAGTCATGCATTTATCATTTTCAGAATTGCTAATTGCATGTGTTTCAGTGAGTTTCAGTCTTTATTTTGTTTGATGCTCTGCCTGTCAGCCTTGGCCAGTGACTACCTCTTCAACTTGGCTTTTATATTCTATTAGAGACATTGATATTTTCCATGCTTTCTGACAAAATAAAATACTCCAGGCCAATCTTGTATATTTTCTGACATAGATCCAGAATCATCCATTTCTTGTTCTTTTGGTGAAAAATCATATTTAGATATCTCAATCTAAATTTTCTATGTGCTTATTGTCTATCATGATTCTAAAATGTTTATAAAGACAGAGATAAAAAATTATTTTTTAGAAAATAGGAAAAATGTGTTTATGTTTTTTTCTAATTCAGATCTAAGTTTAATTTCTTCTATTTTATATTTGTTTTTGTGCACACACAAAATGTTTTCCCTTAATGACATTTACTTAATTCCTATTTACTTTAACTTGTAACATTTCAGAATATTATTGTCTTTACTAAAATTAAGAACATGATGCAGTTTAAGAATTTTTTTAGCTATTGCTTTAGTGTAAATCTCAATAAGAATATGCAATCATGAAATAATTTTTATGTGTTATTATGGTACTATTGATTTAAAAGTTATGTTCATTGGTTTCCATTTAATTTTTTCTTGTAGTTACTGTGCAAAATGGATCATGTTAGAAATCGTTATACTGGTGAGGGTAGAGTTTTTTCCGTATGAGTTTAAAAGTTTATTCCGGATATGATTTTTTTCCTGTGGTTCTCAATTCTTTTCCAGCATTATCATCTATAGGCTTACAGAAATGCCTTATTCATTGCTATGGTATCTCATAACATTGCCTCTGTGAGTGCAAATAACACATTTTACAAAGCAAAATGTCAGCTATCAATGGGTCCGTGGAATTCACAGGTCCTACCACATGTTCCATTATCCAGTAATATCTGTCTTGACAGAATAATGAAGTGTTCTGCTGAAAGCTCAGTGATTGCACCAGCCAAGAGACAGCTTCTTGTTTGGCTAGGATGTGGCCTTATACCAGTGTCCACCATTTGATATCATTTTCCCTAAAGTCTGAATGCATTAGGGAAAGGTTAAAGGGCTCGTCTTTACCTTCCCTTCATTATCCTGTGCAGTGTGGATCTTACTGGTCTCCTTGTTGTAAGTGATTTAGAAGACCCCCCATTCCTTCTAAGGTACTTGAGCATACTATGCCACTAGTTTTATTGAAATATTTTTCTTTATTGATGTCCTAACTGATCAATTGTTTCTGTAAGGGGATTTGAGGAAATTTATAAACACAAATTGAATGATCATTTTTCTCCAACTGTCCATTTGCTTTTTAAACTAGTGTGCATATGTGTGTGTGTTTGTGTGCACTTGCACACCCACACACATGCGCTCAGTCTCTCAGTTGTATCTGATGCTTTGCAGCCCCATGGACTACATAGCCCATCAGGTTCCTCTGTCCATGGAATTTCCCAGGCAAAAATACTGGAATGAGTTGCCATTTCCTACTGCAGAGGATAGTCCCTTATACCAGTGTCTTTTATGTGCAGATTCTTTATCACTAGCTCCACCTGGGAAGCACTTTCCAACTATGGGCTCATTGGTAACGAATTGCCTGTAATGCAATAGCCATGGGAAACACAGGTTAGATCTCTGGGTCTGGAAGATTCCCTGGAGGAGGGCATAGCAACCCGCTCCAGTAATCTTACCTGGAGAATCCCATGGACAGAGGAGCCTGGCTGACTACAGTTCATAAACTCACAGAGTCGGACACGACTAAAGAGACTTAGCACACACAAGGTACATTACTCACTCAATTCTAGCTTTAAGTCCAAGATGTTATCAGATCTTTTCTGTTATGTTTTTTTAGGAGAGAACTCATTAATAATTTTGGGTTGGAATCAGCAAGATTTGTGTTTTGATTTTTGGCTCTGCAACTAGTTTGAAAATTTTAATAATTTACTTAATTTTGAAAAATTTTAGTTGCCCTTTCTATAAAAATGTGATCATCATATTTACCTAAGGGAGAGAGGGATACATACATCAATTAATGTCTTAGAGAACTAGCCATAGTATTGAGACATGGACATTTATCTTTTCTTCCCATTCTAATTTAATTTTCTATTCACTCACATTTTAATTTGTTAAAGACATCAATTAAAGAACAATGTATGCTTTTATTTTTAAATTCTGTACCTTAAGAATAAACTCCTTAAGAAGAAAATTGTCTAGCATCCAAAAATATTGAAGGAAAGACATTTGGTTTATTTATTTTTTTGATGAAATATTTACCAAATTAATGCTGTCCAATATCAGTTACATCAAAAATATTTTGGCAGCAAGCCATCAGAAAGTTTAACTGCTTTGGCTGAAAAGGTTGGTTTCATTAAAAATATTGACCACCCATTTTTTCCAAAGTACTTATGCTGATTTGTCATATCAGACAAATACACTTCACAAATAGTCACTGACAAAAAAGAGTAGAGCATGTTTGTGTCTTTAGTATTTATTTATAACCAATATGTATAATAGTTTCAAATATAAATTCCTAGAAATTGAAGACCATGTTGAACGTATTTTCTGTATCACTCCTAACATATTGTGAAAGATCAATAAATATTAAACCAACACATTGTGCTTTCACAAAACTAGACATGAATCCATAAAGTGACAATCCAAGCACCAAGCAAAATATCGCATTTGGAACTAACCATGTAAAGAGGCAATAGGGAACAGATTAAAGGGCACAGCTGTCTCGTTTTGCCAAGTTTAGTTGGAAAATAGCCCAAAGGATATGGGAATATATGACTGTACATCTTTCCTATAGACTCATCTCTTCCGGGCTCCAGGGTTTTTTAACAACAGCACCTTTCCTCTTTGCTGCAGATCTGTGATGCTCACACATTGACAGAAGTTAGTTATTCTAATGATTGAACTAAAATTTTAGTGTGGCACTCACCCCCCAATGACTAATGAAGATTCTGAAAAACATGCTGCTTTCAATTCAGTTTCACACAACCTTAGTTGCTTATATTTGAGATGATAGTGGAGAAATTAAAGAAAATGAAAAACATAGTTTACCTTTTCTTTAAATATTATTTCACCGATTTTTTTTCATCTAGTAAAGCTATATCTTTAGTCTTGAACTGCATTAAGGTGCAACTTATATCTTCTCATGTATCAGATGTCACCAGACACACTGGTCTTTTAAAAATTACCATTATATATTCATTATCAGTGTTCTTATGTAGTTAACATTGCACAATGCTTCTAGGAATTCAGGAAAATAGTATCTGGGATTGGGTAAGGGGGAATTGGAGGAGAGTGGTCAAGGGTACAAACTTTCAGGTACAGGATAAATAAGTAGTAGGGATGTAATACACAGCGTGATGAATATAGTTAATAATGATGTGTAATGCAGAGGAAAATTAACAAAAAAAATCCAAAAATTTTTTATCACAAAGACAAATGAATCTTTTTTTCTCTTTTTATTGTGTCTATGTGAGATGATGAATGCTAGCTAAGCTTGTTGTGGTAATTGTGCAATTTATTGATGTATGTCAATTATATCTCAATAAGACTAGGGGAAAAATCAAAACAGAATTGGAAAAGTTGCCATTAAATTAGTTAATAAGAGGTGATTTTAAAATTTCATTTTAAAATTAAATTAAGGATAACACACACAAGTTTACTCATTTCTCTGACTGCTGCCCCCACCACCTGCCTTTCAAAACCAATGATCTGTTCTTTATTATCTATTTATCTTGTTATTTCTTTGTTTATTCTACTCCACATATAAGACAAAACCCAGTCAGGTCCCATCTCTGGGTGGAAGAGGAGTTTGATCACCTCCTATGGTCTTCAGTAAGAAGACCACAAGTTAGGGACCATCCCATAGAGGGGAGGCACTGTGATAAACTCTGGTGTGAATGTGTGTGTGAGTGAGTACCCTGGTTTGTCCTCATTCTAGGGTACTTGTGTGGCTTCACGGCCTTCACAACTACAGAGTCTGAGTGGGCCCTAAGCCGTGATATTGTGGTGACCTCATATGGCTTAAGACGGTGTCTGTCTCTGGGGGACCTGATTAAAATGGAAAAAGTCACTGTCTCCCTGGGCCTTTGTAATCTACTGAAGTAAATATATAAACAAGGCAATCACAAGATGTGCTAAGCACAATAAAAGCAATACCCAGGGTGTGATGCAGGAGGCCAGAGAAGGCCTCTGAGAGTTGGATAACCAGATTGAACAAATAAAATACAGGTCATCATTTAAATTTAATTTAAAACAGCCAACATATTTTTTTATTTGTATATATGTGTCCTGTGCAATAGTTGTAGCATTTCTACAGTAAAAATTATTGTTACTCTCAAATTCAAGTTAAACTAGGCATCCTGTATTTTAGCTGGGAATTGTAAAGTGACATTGAAACTAAGACTTGAATGAAATGAAAATGCTGACTAAACAATCCACACACAAAACATCCAATAGATGATCAGCTAAGTGTCTGAAGATATGCAAATGACACCACCCTTATGGTAGAAAGAGAAGAAGAACTAAAGAGCCTCTTGAGGAAAGTGAAGCAGAGAGTGAAAGTTTGGCTTACAACTCAACATTCAGAAAACTAAGATCATGGCATCCGGTCCAATCATTTCATGGCAAATAGATGGGGAAACAATGGAAATAGTGAGAGACTGTTTTTTTGGGCTCCATAATCACTGCAGATGGTGACTGAAACCATGAAATTCAGAGACACTTGCTCCTTGGAAGAAAAGCTATGATCAACCTAGACAGCATATTAAAAAACAAAGACATTACTTAGCCAACAAAGGTCTGTCTAGTCAAATCTATGGCTTTACCAGTAGTCATGTATGTATGTGAGAGTTGGACTATAAAGCTGAGCATGGAAGAATTAATGCTTTTGAACTGTGGTGTTGGAGAAGACTCTTGAGAGGTCCTTGGACTGCAAGGAGATCCAATCAGTCAATCCTAAAAGAAATCAGTCCTGAATAGTCATTGGAAGGACTGATGCTGAAGTTGAAACTCCAATACTTTGGCCACCTCATGCGAAAAGCTGACTCATTTGAAAAGACCTTAATGTTGGGAAAGATTGAGGGCATGAGGGGAAGGGAATGACAGAGGATGAGATGGTTGGATGGCATCACTGACTCAATGGACATGAGTTTGAGTAAGCTCTGGGTGTTGGACAGGGAAGCCTGGTGTGCTGCAGTCCATGGGATCTCAAAGAGTTGGACATGATTGAGCAGTTGAACTGAAGTGAACTGAAGTGTCTGAATCCAGAAAGGTTTTGATTCAGACTAAGCCATGAAATTAAAAGACGCTTACTCCTTGGAAGGAAAGTTATGACCAACCTAGATAGCATATTCAAAAGCAGAGACATTACTTTGCCAACAAAGGTACATCTAGTCAAGGCTATGGTTTTTCCTGTGGTCATGTATGGATGTGAGAGTTGGACTGTAAAGAAGGCTGAGTGCCAAAGAATTGATGCTTTTGAACTGTGGTGTTGGAGAAGACTCTTGAGAGTCCCTTGGACTGCAAGAAGATCCAACCAGTCCATTCTGAAGGAGATCAGCCCTGGGATTTCTTTGGAAGGAATGATGCTAAAGCTGAAACTCCAGTACTTTGGCCACCTCATGCAAAGAGTTGACTTATTGGAAAAGACTCTGATGCTGGGAGGGATTGGGGGCAAGAGGAGAAGGGGACGACAGAGGATGAGATGGCTGGATGGCATCACTGACTCGATGGACGTGAGTCTGAGTGAACTCCGGGAGTTGGTGATGGACAGGGAGGCCTGGCGTGCTGCAATTCATGGGGTCGCAAAGAGTCAGACACGACTGAGCGACTGATCTGATCTGATCTGATCTGAAGCTGGCTAAATAAATGTGCCATTGTGCTTTGATCTTGGTGAGTGAAAATAATGATGGTTCAAGATAATGTTAGAGAGATAAGTAGAGCCAGAAAGTATAGGTGAACCTTGGAGATATCATAGATTTTATTCCAGACCACCACAATAAAGCAAATATCACAATAATTTGAGTTCCAGGAATTTTTGGTTTCCTAGTGTATATAAATGGAGAAGGCAATGGCACCCCACTCCAGTACTCTTGCCTGGAAAATCCCATGGACGGAGGAGCCTGGTAGGCTGCAGGCCATGGGGTCGAGAAGAGTCGGACACGACTGAGTGACTTCACTTTCACTTTCCACTTTCATGCATTGAAGAAGGAAATGGCAACCCACTCCAGTGTTCTTGCCTAGAGAATCCCAGGGACCGGGGCGCCTGTTAGGCTGCCATCTATGTGGTCGCACAGAGTCGGACACAACTGAAGCGACTTAGCAGCAGCAGCAGTGTGTATAAAAGTTATATTCACACTATCTGTAATCTATTAAGCATGCAATAGCATTATGAGTAAACAGTAATGTACATGCCTTAATTAAAATACTTTGTTACTAAAACTGCTAACCATCATCTGAGCCTTCAATGAGTCATAATCTCTCTGCTGGTTGAAGGGACTTGCCTCAGCGTTGGTGGCTACTGACTGATCAGGATGATGGTTGCTGAAGATTGGAGTGGCTGTGGTAATTTCTTAATATAAGACAGTACTGAAGTTGGTTGCATGGATTTGTTCCTTTCACAAATGATTTCTCTGTACCAAGCAATGCTGTTTGATGCCATTTTACCTACAATGGAACATCTTTCAAAATTGGAGTTAATCTTCTAATTTTTTGCTATTGCTTTATCAAGGAAGTTTCTGTAATAGTCTAAATCCTTTTTTTTGTCATTTTTACAATATTCATAACAGCTTCACCAAGAGTAGATTTCATCTCAACAAACCACTTTCTTGGTTCATCCATAAGAAGCTATTCTATAATCCATTCAAGCTTTTTCATGAGATTGTAGCAGTTTAGTCACATCTTCAGACTCCAATCTAATTATACTTCTCTTGCTACATCCACTTCATCTGTGGGTACTTTCTCAACTAGTTTGAACCCTTCAAAGCATCCATGAGAATTAGAATTAACCTCTTCCAAACTCCTATTATTGTTCGTATTTTGAGCTCCTTCATGAATGTTCTTAATGATCTTAGATGGTAACTCATTTCCAGAGGTTTTCAATTGACTTTACCCAGATTCATCAGAGAAATCACTACTGTAGCAGCTAGAGACTTATGAAATGCATTTCTCAAATAACACAACTTCAAAGTAATAATGATTCCTTAATTCATGAGCTGCAGAATGGATGTTGTGTTAGCAAGCATGGAAACAACATGAATCTTATTGCATATCTCCATCAGAGCTCTTGGATGACCAGGCACATTGTCAATGAGCAGTTATATTTTGAAATTTTTTTTTCCCCTGACTAGTAGTTCTCAACATTGGGCTTAAATATCCAGTAAACTGTGTTGTGAGCAGATATGCTAGCATTCAGGGTTTGTTGTCCCATTTATAGAGCACAGAGTAGATTAGCAAAATTCGTAAAAACCCTAGGATTTTCAGAATGGTAAATGAGCATTGATTTCAACTTCAAATCAATAACTGCTTTAGCCCCAAACAAGAGAGTAAGCCTCTCCTTTTAAGTCAGGCATTGGCTTCTCCTCTCTAGCTATGGAAGTCCTATATGTCATGCTCTTCTGATATAATGCTATTTTGTCTGCAATGAGTATCTCTTGTTTAGCTTAGCCACCTTCATTAAATATCTTATCTAGATCTGCTGGATAACTCCCTAGAAATGCTTTGCACTTTTGTGTTATGGAGAGGGCTTTCTTTTCGTATATCTCACAAACTAATCTTGGATATCTTCAGCCTTTCTTCTAACTGTCTCAGCTCTTTCAGGCTTCATAAAATTAAAGAGAGTTAGGGTTTTATTCTGGATTAGACTTTGGTTTAAGGGATTATTGTGACTTATTTATCCACTAAAACTTTCTCCTTATCAGCAATAAGGCTGTTTTATTTTCTTACCATTTGTGTGTTCACTGGAGTAGCCCTTTTAATTTCCTTTCTTTGGAATTAACAATTTGACTGTTTGGCACAATAATCCTAGTGTTTGACCTCTCTCTGCTTTGGATGTGCCTTCCTCATTAAGCTTAATCAATTCCAGCCTTTGATTTAAATTGAAAGATGTGTGTTTCTTCCTCTTGATTGAACACTTAGAGGTCATTTTAGTTATTACTTGGCCTAATTTCAATATCATTCTGTCTCGGGAATATGAAGGCCTGAGAAGAGAGAGACAGATAGGTTAGTTAGTGGAGTAGTCAGAACACACACACAATTTTATTAATCAAGTTCACCATATTATATGGGTGTGGTTTGTGGTGCCCCAAAGCAATTATGCTAGTAACATCAAAGATCACTGATCACAGATCACCATAACAAATACAATAAAAATGAAGTTTGAAATATTGCAAAAATTACCAAAATGTGACACAGAGACAGGACATGATCAAGTACTATTAGAAAAATATCACCAATAGACTTGCTCAATGCAGAGTGGCCTTCAATTTATAAAAAAACAATTCTGTGAAGTACAATAAAGCAAAGTGCAATACAATGAAATATGCCTGTATTGAACCCTCCAGGTAAGGAACATGGACTATATTCTGAGTGTATCATATATCTCTTAAGAGGTTGTAAGCTAGAAAGATACTGTCTGATTTATACAATAAATTCTCTAGTCTCTATATAGAAAATAGGTCGAAGGATGAGGCAAAAACCGAAGCAGTGAATGTGACAATGACAAAGTTTCTAAGGTTCATGTGAGAAACATTTTAACTTGAGTTCATTGGTAGTGGCAGGACAAGAGAAGGGGATGGATTTGAGTTTGGCATTTAAGATAGAATCTAGAAGACTTGGTAGGAGGAATGAGAAAAGGTGGAAATTAAGAATGACTCCTAGGTTTTAATCTCAAACAACAGGATGTATAGTGATGGCATCTCTTGAGATAAAAAAATGTTTAGAGAAAACATAAGGGGTGATCTTGGTAATCAAATGATCTTTTTTTTTTTCCCCCCCAATCATGGTAAGTTTGAGAGACATGTTAGACTTAGGAATAGAGAGGTCAAATCAATTTTGTTGCTATCTGAAAGAGGAGGGTAAGAGTCATCAATGAAAATGACTTCAGTTCAGTTCAATTCAGTCGCTCAGTCGAGTCCAACTCTTTGCAACCCCATGAATTGCAGCGTGCCAGGCCTCCCTGTCCATCACCAACTCCCGGAGTTCACTCAAACTCACATCCATCGAGTCAGTGATGCCACCCAGCCATCTCATCCTCTGTCGTCCCCTTCTTCTCCTGCCCCTAATCCCTCCAAGCATCAGGGTCTTTTCCAATGAGTCAACTCTTCACATGAGGTGACCAAAGTATTGGAGTTTCAGCTTCAGCATCAGTCCTTCCACTGAACACCCAGGACTGATTTCCTTTAGGATCGACTGTTTGGATCTCCTTGCAGTCCAAAGGACTCTCAAGAGTCTTCTTAGAGCAAGGCTAAGAATGATTCCAGAAACAAAAATAATTTATATAGAGAAAATCAAAAGGTTCATAATAAGTCCTGGTGCAATGCAATATTTAACAGAGTAAAAGTCAGCAACAGAGGCCTAAAAGAGCCTAAAAAGTTAAGTCAAAGATGCTAAGATAAAAAATATTTAGAAAAGACCAAATGACTGCTCATCTATACTGTAATAGATTGGTGAAACATATTTACAACAGTAATTTATTTGTTTGATTGGCTAAATGGGATCTTTGTTAACTTTGAGAAGAGATCTTCAAAGATATTAAGTGAAAAATTCAAATACAATTGTCAGATATTTTGTGACTGAAATCTAGATTTAAATAATATTTATATTGCTATTTTTTAAGATTAAAATACTAGAAAGTCTCTAATATAAACTACCCATCTCCAAAATATCATTCCCTATTAAATTTTCTTCCTTAGCCTAGGTTTTATATGCACCTATTACATAAAATCACTGATTTAATTTTTATGAATTCAAAGAAATTAGGGATGTATTTCTTAATCTCAGAAAAGAAAGTAGAAGAAACTGAAAAGTCTAAACAAATTATATAATACCACTTCATAAGTGCAAACATAGAAATATCAGTAAAGTTATACAAAATTCTGTTTGGGAAGTTTGGTGCATCTGCCTTTAAATCAGAGCACCTAACAATATGCTGACCCTTGAATTCCAACCAAGGAGTCTTTTTGAATTATTGCTTCTTCTTCCTGTTCCTAGATACCAAATCTAGTATATTACTTGCATTAAAAAAAAAAAAAAAACAATTATCATCATATTTCTTACTGTCCTTTGGCATTCAAATGAAAATTTAGTGCTACATTATTAAAGAAGATGATATTAACATCACCCTACAAGTTAATTAGTTGTTTTAGAGCAGACAGAATATTATGAGAGGAATTTCAAAATATACTAAATATATCAATTATAATACACTCCTACTATTTTTTATCTGAAAGATCCAAATGTATTCTCTAAACTTTGTTAATTTAATCTTGCCAAATTCGCTGAAAAACAACTAAAATAATACGCATTTTTATCCTCTATGAGTTAGTCCATTAACATTGAACTTTATGAGTCAATCTATATTCTTGCCTTCCCTAGAGGCAAGAACAGCTCATATTCATGATCCTGATGCATATTTATGCTTCATTGTTTTGTATCCAATTAAAATGTGTTATAGATTCCACAAAGATGTGTTGTTTCATACTGATATTTGTAAAAAAAAAAAAAAATGTGTTCGGTCTTTCCATAATGCTTAATTGGAAAACGTTCCTTAATGAAAATAGTCTGAAAAGAGGAGTTTGAATGACTGGAATTATCATTACTAAGTCTGAAGTGAATGAAATACTATGCTGAGTCATATGTAGGGAGAAAAATATTATCAAATTTAAAATACTAGATGTATAATTCTCCCCCACATTAAATTAATGTCTCCAGAACATTGCAAATACCATCTCTATTCACCAGTGTCTTCAAAGAGAGTTACCAATTGAGCATTTTTCATTATAGTAAACAGTGCAACTGATAACTATACTGGAATATTAATGTTATTGCTAACAAAAAGTGATAAATTATAAAAATATGATTTTTTTTCATAAGTTGGAGAAAAACACAAAAACTATGCTATATGATCATTATCATCAGCAACTAAATATCATAGACATACTTGTGGTCATCAATGTAAATAAGGAAATGGCAATATAATTCTACCAAAACATTTTCAAATGATTAGCTCATCATTGGAGTCAATTTCAGCTGAGAGTTTTATTATTGTGGGGAAAAAACTGGAAATAATCCTGTTTCCAGTTTAAAGAAAAATTAACTACTAGTTCAGTGACTTATGCTACTGGTGCTAATGGACAAATGTTGTAAAAGTTGCTTAAAGTAAATCTTGAAATTTATTATAGTCCTATGCTGTGAAAGTGCTGCACTCAATATGCCACCAAATTTGCAAAACTCAGCAGTGGCCACAGGACTGGAAAAGGTCAGTTTTCATTCCAATCCCAAAGAAACACAATGCCAAAGAATGCTCAAACTACTGCACAATTGCACTCATCTCACACACTAGTAAAGTAATGCTCAAAATTCTCCAAGCCAGGTTTCAGCAGTATGTTAACCGTGAACTTCCAGATGTTCAAGCTGGTTTTAGAAAAGGCAGATGAACCAGAGATCAAATTGCCAACATCTGCTGGATCATCGAAAAAGCAAGAGAGTTCCAGAAAAACATCTACTTGTGCTTTATTGACTATGCCAAAGCCTTTGACTGTTTTGCATCACAATAAACTGTGGAAAATTCTGAAAGACATGGGAATACCAGACAACCTGACTGGCCTCTTGAGAAATCTATATACAGGTCAGGAAGCAACAGTTAGAACTGGACATGGAACAGCAGACTGGTTCCAAATAGGAAAAGGAGTACATCAAGGCTGTATATTGTCACCCTGCTTATTTAACTTATTTGCAGAATACATTATGAGAAACGCTGGGCTGGATGAAACACAAGCTAGAATCAAGATTGCTGGGAGAAATATCAGTAACCTCAGATATGCATTGACACCACCCTTATGGCAGAACGTGAAGAGGTACTAAAAAGCCTCTTGATGAAAGTGAAAGAGGAGAGTAGAAAAGTTGGCTTAAAGCTCAACATTCAGAAAACTAAGATCATGGCACCTGGTCCCATCACTTCATGGCAAATAGATGGAGAAACAGTGGAAACAGTGGCTGACTTTATTTTTCTGGGTTCCAAAATCACTGCAGATGGTGATTGCAGCCATGAAATTAAAAGACACTCCTTGGAAGGAAAGTTATGACCAACCTAGATAGCATATTGAAAAGCAGAGACATTACTTTGCCAACAATGGTCTGTCTAGTCAAGGCTATGGTTTTTCCAGTGGTCATGTATGGATGTGAGAGTTGGACTGTGAAGAAAGCTGAGCACTGAAGAATTGATGCCTTTGAACTGTGGTGTTGGAGAAGACTCTTGAGAGTCCCTTGGACTGCAAGGAGATCCAACCAGTCCATCCTAATGGAGATCAGTCCTGGGTGTCATTACAAGGACTGATGCTGAGGCTGAAACTCCAATACTTTGGCTACCTCATGTGAAGAGTTGACTCATTGGAAAAGACCCTGATGCTGGGAGGGATTAGGGGCAGAAGAAGAAGGGGATGACAGAGAATAAGATGGCTGGATGGCATCACCAACTCGATGGACATGAGTTTGACTGAACTCCGTGAGTTGGTGATGGACAGGGAAGCCTGGTGTTCTGTGACTCATGGGGTCGCAAAGAGTTAGACACGACTGAGCGACTGAACTGAACTGAATCTTAATAGTATAGTATTTGCCCTTTTGTTCTGCCTTAACAGTTACATTTTTACTATTTTACCAAATAAAATATACAATGATTTAAAAATTTGAATAATATTTATGAGTTTTGTCCATTTCACTCTATTTTCACTCCCTGGATGGAAAGATTCTCATCAGTTTTAGTTATTTTTTTGTTAGTATTGCCTTCATTTTTATAAATAATGCTTCAGTATTATTTTTAAATTGAAGTGTGATTAGTTTCTGGTGTACAACAATGTGAATAAACTGTATGTAAACATATATCCCCTGTCTCATAAGCCTCCTTTTTACCCCCATCCCACCCCTCTAGAATCATAGAGCTCGAAGCTGAACTCCCTATGCTATGCAGTAGCTTGCACTAGCTGTGTGTTTGACACATGATATGTGTATATGCCATGCTTCAATATTACTATTTCCCCAGTTAACAGGAGCATACAAAGCCCTGGCTACAAGGGAGCTTCTATGAAGAGACCAAAGTTACTTCATATGAGAATTCATTTGTTCTGGTTTGGTGTTCAGTTATTTATTTTTTTTCTGCTAATTTCTTTATGTCATTATCATTGCCCCAAATATTACTCATATGTTTTTATATTCTCATACATTTTGGCAGGGAGGAGAGTTTTTTTTTTTTCTCTCAACTTGAGTATCACAAGGGAATAAATAAAAATAGGTATTCAATTTATTGTTAACTTGGAAATCTAAATTCATTTTCAGGATCAAGTTAAACAAATATACTTTTGTCTACTGTTACATGGGATTCTATATTAAACTTTCTCTTTCATCTCAGTGTTTATTCTATTACATATTAGATCCTAAACAATAGAGATGGATTGATATATATAGTAAACAAAATCTAGTTGCCTATTATTCTGAGTAGTCTGTTCATTCATTTAGTCAACAAGTATTTATTGAATGCTTGAACTATGAATTAATAAAAAGCAATGATTTCTCCTCTCAGTGAGATTACATTCCAATGGGGAAGACAGGTATTGAACAATAGACATTATTATCCACAGTAAGTCTTTTTGTAAAAGCTATAGGATAAGTTAACTGTTACGTATGTAGTATGTTATACAGTGATACATTCTATTGAAAAATAAAACATAGAACAGGAAAATAGGATTAAGAATGCTAGTCAGGGTGAGGCAGGTACAAGTTGAAATATTAACTGATGGTCTTCATGGGTTTTATTTTAGAAGTTAATATCAGCAAATTCCTGAGGGAAGTAATAGAGTAAATCAAATGGATATTTGGTAGAAGAGGGAACATCTAACTAAAGATGCCAAAGCAGGAGTGTCAGTTCAGTTCAGTTCAGTCGCTCAGTCGTGTCCAACTCTTTGGGACCTCATGAATCACAGCACGCCAGGCCTCCTTGTCCATCACCAACTCCCGGAGTTCACTCAGACTCACGTCCATCGAGTCAGTGATGCCATCCAGCCATCTCATCCTTTGTCGTCCCCTTCTCCTCCTGCCCCCAATCCCTCCCAGCATCAGAGTCTTTTCCAATGAGTCAACTCTTCGCATGCCTTCCAACTAATATGTTCAAGCAATAATTAGGAACCTCATGGTCGAAGAAGGGTATAACAAATAGTGCTATGAATTTCAATGTGTACCTAGGGTATTGTATACAAAGCAATGGATTTTGAATTTTATAAACAGAAGACTTCAGTAGTTCATTATATTAGTGAAATTGCCTTTTTATTTATTGAATGTTGAATGGAACTGAATATTTATTCTACAAACATCAAAGTTATACTTATGTTAATTTTTCTGGAATTTTGCCCTCAAGAATACAGCATTGTTTGCTCCTAAGACTGCTTAGCATGAACACACATTTTCCTTGGCAACTTAAGTTAATTGCTAGTTTTACAGTTTTTTTTTTGTGCTAAAGTGATGACCACCTCTCACTTTTTAAACTTTGTTTCTAAAATATCTGGTACAAATTAAAAATCCATTAAATGTATAAAATACTTCCATAAATTTTAGAGGAAGAAATTATGATCCAACCCAAAATATCCAAATGATTTTAGCCAAGAGAAATAAAAATCTGTTGAACAGTAAAATATTTTAAATAAGCAACTAATACTAATTGAAAGTAAACAATTCATTGTCAAAATGTAATTAGTGAGTATTTATGCTACTTTGGAACTAAAAAAGGGAGAACTTAATATTGATTGGGTGAAGGAGGAATGTGAGAGAAACTTTCATTGGAAGCTGATAGAGAATTAGGTGATCAATTTTCAGCCAGACTACCTTTGTGACTTGAAGCTGATGGGTGTCTTGCATTCAAACTGTACTTGAACATAAAAATGCTGTGTTGTGCTTAGTTCCTCAGTCCTGTTCAACTCTTTACAACCCCATGGACAGCAACCCGTCAGGTTCCTCTGTCCTTGGGGATTCTTCAGACAAGAATACTAGAGGAGTTGCCAAGCCCTCCTCCAGGGAATCTCCCCAACTCAGGGATAAAATCCAGATCTCCCACATTGCAGGTGGATCCTTTACCATCTGAGCCACCAGGGAAGCCCAAGAATACTGGAGAAGGTGACGGCACCCCACTCCAGTACTCTTGCTTGGAAAATCCCATGGGCGGAGGAGCCTGGTAGGCTGCGGTCCATGAGGCCGTGAAGAGTCGGACATGACTGAGCGACTTCCCTTTCACTTTTCACTTTCATGCATTGGAGAAGGAAATGGCAACCCATTCCAGTGTTCTTGCCTGGAGAATCCCAGGGACAGGGGAGCCTGGTGGACTGTCGTGTCCGGGGTCGCAGAGTCGGACACGACTGAAGCAACTTAGCAGCAGCAGCAGCAGCCTATCCCTTCTCCAACTTGTTGCAACCACATGGACTACAACTTGCCAGGTCTCCCTGTCCCTCACAATCTCATTGAGTTTTTCTAAGTCTCTGCCTTCAGTCAGTTCAGTCACTCAGTTGTGTCCGACTCTTTGTGACCCCATGAATCGCAGCACACCAGGCCTCCCTGTCCATCACCAACTCCCGGAGTTCACTCAAATTCACATCCCTTGAGTCTGTGATGCCATCCAGCCATCTCATCCTCTGTCGTCCCCTTTTCCTCTTGACCTCAATCCCTCTCAGCATCAGAGTCTTTTCCAATAAGTCAACTCTTCGCAAGAGGTGGCCAAAGTACTAGAGTTTCAGCTTTAGCATCATTCCTTCCAAAGAACACCCAGGGCTTATCTCCTTTAGGATGGACTGGTTGGATCTCCTTGCAGTCCAAGGGACTCTCAAGAGTCTTCTCCAACACCACAGTTCAAAAGCATCAATTCTTCAGTGCTCAGCTTTCTTCATAGTCCAACTCTCACATCCATACATGACCATAGGAAAAACCATAGCCTTGACTAGACGGACCTTTGTTGGCAAAGTAATGTCTCTGCTTTTCAATATGCTATCTAGGTTGGTCATAACTTTCCTTCCAAGGAGTAAGCATCTTTTAATTTCATGGCTGCAGTCACCATCTGCAGTGATCTTGGAGCCCCAAAAATAAAGTCTGACAAGGTTTCCACCATTTCTCCATCTATTTGCCGTGAAGTGATGGGAGCAGATGGCATGATCTTCGTTTTCTGAATGTTGAGCTTTAAGCCAACCTTTTCACTCTCCTTCTTCATTTTCACCAAGAGGCTTTTTAGTTCCTCTTCACTTTCTGCCATAAGGGTGGTGTCATCTTCATATGTGAGGTTATTGATATTTCTCCCGGCAATCTTGATTCCACCTTGTGCTTCTTCTAGCCCAGCATTTCTCATGATGTACTCTGCATAGAAGTTAAATAGGCAGGGTGACAATATACAGCCTTTATGTACTCCTTTTCCTATTTGGAACCAGTCTGTTGTTCCATGTCCAGTTCTAACTGTTGCTTCCTGAACTGCATATAGGTTTCTCAAGAGGCAGGTCAGGTGGTCTGGTATTCCCATGTCTTTCAGAATTTTCCACAGTTTATTGTGATGCAAAACAGTCAAAGGCTTTGGCATAGTCAATAAAGCACAAGTAGATGTTTTTCTGGAACTCTCTTGCTTTTTCCATGATCCAGCGGATGTTGGCAATTTGATCTCTGGTTCCTCTGCCTTTTCTAAAACCAGCTTGAACATCAGGAAGTTCATGGTTCACATATTGCTGAAGCCCGGCTTGGAGAATTTTGAGCATTACTTTACTAGCGTGTGAGATGACTGCAATTGTGCGGTAGTTTGAGCATTCTTTGGCATTGCCTTTCTTTGGGACTGGAATGAAAACTGACCTTTTCCAGTCCTGTGGCCACTGCTGAGTTTTCCAAATTTGCTGGCATATTGAATGCAGCTCTTTCACAGCATCATCTTTCAGGAATTGAAAGAGCTCAACTGGAATTCCATCACCTCCACTAGCTTTGTTCATAGTGATGCTTTCTAAGGCCCACTTGACTTCACATTCCAGGATGTCTGGCTTTAGGTGAGTGATCATATCATCGTAATTATCTTGGTCATGAAGATTTTTTTTGTACAGTTCTTCTGTGCCCTTAATACTCTCTGCCCTTGCTGCTGCTGCTAAGTTGCTTCAGTCGTGTCCAACTCTGCGTGACCCCATAGACGGCAGCCCTCCAGGCTTCCCCATCGCTGGGATTCTCCAGGCAAGAACACTGGAGTGGGTTGCCATTTCCTTCTCCAATGCATGAAAGTGAAAAGTGAAAGTGAAGTCGCTCAGTCATGTGCAACTCTAGAGACCCCATGGACTGCAGCCTACCAGGCTCCTCTGTCCATGGGATTTTCTAGGCAAAAGTACTGGAGTGAGGTGCCATTGCCTTCTCCGATTCTCTGCCCTTAATATTACTCAAAAGAAATCCTTATCATTGTCCTCTTTCCAGTCATATTCATGTGACACTATCTCCCAAGGGATAATGTTACTGTCGTTGTTGGTGTTGTTCAGTCACACAGTCATGTCTGACTCTCTGCAACCCTGTGCACTGCAGCATGCCAGGCTTCCCCGTCCTTCACCGTCTCCCAGAGCTTGCTTAAACTTGTGTCCGTTGAGTCAGTGATGTCATCAAACCACCTTGTACTATTACCATTTAATATTTTATGACTAACATATACTTTCATATTAAAATTCAGTTATGATAAGAGAAAATAGAGAATGGCATGACTGTACCTCATAGCATATCTATTAAAGTGTGTTGTTTCTTCCTATGATTATGTTATCCTTTTATAATATTTTAAATGGTTTACTCTGGATTAACTCTAAAGCCTAGGTCTCAAGTAAGTTTACTTGTCAGCAGTCACTAAATTTGTATTTAACCGCTCAACTTAACAATAACATAAGTTGTTAACTGTTTTTTAATAATGGTGTGTTTTAATGTTTAGAAAGGCCCTATATGCATGTGAGAGAAAACCAAGACATTCATAATCTCTCACCACAACAAACGTTCTGTTTCTCAAATCAACATTTAATATTAGCACTAGAATTCATTAATATTGATAATTATCTTAGAAAATGTGTACAGTTCTCTTGAGAACTCTCAGTGTATTTGAGTCCAAATTAAGGAAACAGAGTTTATAAGGTTTATGACCATTTTTAAAAGCAAAGTTCATTAAAATATATCAAAATGATTTGTTAAGATATCTGAATATATTTATGCTTATATTTTAGGTAAAACAAACAGAACACTTTGAACAAAACAAGAGTGGAGAAAATTAGATATCCAAAATGGATTTTTTTCCCTCTTCTCCTTTAGCCAAATTAGAGATGTGTAATGATGCTGTGTAAAACAATTCAGTGGGAGTTATTTATTCTCACCACTCATTGAGCTACACAATTGTCCTGCTTTCCTTGGGACTTGCCTTTCCAAAGGTAGCTGGGTAAGCACCCAGAAACAATGAATAGGCTAAAAAAACAGTAATTTATTTAATGAGATCCAGGGTAAAAAAAAAAAAAAAAAAAAAAACCTCTACAAATAGGCACTCAAGCAATTTAGAATGTTGCAAGTATCTACTTTCTTTACTTAATCACACAACTGCAATTTTCAAGAGACTGAGTTAAATGTACTTAACCTATGCCATGTTAATTCTTATAGTTTGTAATACCACTAAATGTTGCAATATTATAAATGAGTGGCATGAACAAGCACATAAACTTCTACACATTCTTGTAAATTTTTATCCCCTTCAAGTAATTGTTATGGGAGCTATAAGTATGCTAACTTTATAGAACTATTTTAGAGACTGGCCCTTTGGAAGTGTTTGTTTTGTCAAAACTTACCGGCTACCAGAATGTTGTTCCCACCAGCTTTTTATTTTTGAAAGATGACTTTCACTTTTTCAAATAGCTAAGAGTTCTTACCAAAATCCACAAGCCTATTTCAATTCAAAAACAATGCCTCTAAAGTTATGAGACTGTTTACTTATGTGGATCAGAATTCTCTGTAATGTTAATTGTCAATGGTTGTAGACAATCTCAAGAGCAGTGACATTAACTTTGTAATAAAGATGATCCAAGACACAAAAGGCAAGTTGTTATTTAGTGATGTAGAGTTTTTAATTTATATGAAAGTTATATGCAAATTATTTTTTAAATAACCTCATTAAATATACAAAGGTAAACTTCGTGTAATCACAAATGAGAAAAATATAATACCTGAAGATCAGATCAGATCAGATCAGTTGCTCAGTCGTGTCCAACTCTTTGCAACCCCATGAATCGCAGCATGCCAGGCCTCCCTGTCCATCACCAACTCCCAGAGTTCACTCACACTCACGTCCATCGAGTCAGTGATGCCATCCAGCCATCTCATCCTCTGATATAGTACAATATAATGATAACCTAGAAATTACCCCAGAAACTCTATCAGATTCTAAATGACATGTACAAATTTTCCTATTAAGAAAGGGATGTAGAAATGAAGATTTATAGGTTATCACAGGTTTATTCATAACATTGGAAAATGAAAACAATCTAAGTGTCCAGAAATAGAGGATGGATAATTGTGCAGTCATTAAAATGTTAGTGAAACGTATACATGCTGTAAGAAATTGTCATAACAACTGTAATAATCAGGATATAAAGTGAATGTACCATATAAGTGCAACAATTATTTATGCTAGAGTGGAGACACACAATAATAGCTATTTCTGTGGTGGCACAGGGAAAATATTGTCCGGTGACTAATTTTCTTTTTATACACTTCCTATGATATATTACTAATAGCAAGCGTGTCTTCCTTGTATGGTGAGACGGAAGGAACTGCGGTTGTGATTTACTACATTTTTAAAAGGAGATAAATAAGAGGGTCAGGACACAGATACTGACTCCAGGAGTTCAAAACCTTGTGCTGGTAAACGATTTGCGGATAGTGCTGCAGATTTTCTGAGAAATGCAACTCAGTAGACATATTCTTCCTGGCAAAGTTCCTGGAAAAGTTGTGAGGTTTAAAACAGACTTTAACCCCCTTCATGGATTTCTATCTAACCTCTCTAATTCTCTCCTTTACCTGACCAAGCCCACATCTGTGGCTGCTTGCAAAAACAGCCCACTCTTCACTGCCTCTCTCCTTGACAAAATTCACTTCATTTGGTACTACATTAAATTAATTTTCAAAAAAAATTTATTATTTTTATGTGCAGTAAATAATGAATTATCATTTAAGTGGCAAGAAATGATAGGTTTAAATATCTAGGATATGTTTGGTTATTTAATGAGAAACAGTATTCTAGCCCCCAAAAATCTTATATTGAATCTGGGTAATTTCCTGTGTCCTTGAAATTATGCTCTAAGCACTTCCTTTTGTGCTATTAAAATTCATTTCTGAAAGCTAAGCTTAGCTGAATTTAGCCATCCAGTCTTTATGCATCTTTCATATATATCTCTTCTCAATAAAATGTATACATTTTATTGCCAAAGAGTTTTCAAACAGGTCTTTAAAAAATTCTTCTTTATAGCAACATTAAAGGAGCTAATGTCTTCCTTTCTTTCAGTGAAAACATTTACTGGGACATTTCTGGTGTCAAGTGGTTAAGACACCACATTTCTAATGCAGGGGACGTGGGTTTGATCCCTGGTTGGGCAACTAACATCCCAGATGGCATATTACATAGCCAAATATATATATATATATATATATATATATATATATATATATATCTCAAATGAGTTACTTATTTATTTTTTATAGTTAGGTCTATTGAATTATAATTTACCTATAGAAAAATTCACAATTGATTTCTTCTTCTGGCCAAGACGGAGTAACAGGGACCAGATTTACATTTTGCATGAACCCACTTAAAATTTGGAAAATTTGTAGGAAAAAATGATTTTTAGATATGACTTATCAGGCAGTTCAGGACTGTAACCCATGACAAAAGCAAACCAAATAAAATGAATGCTATGATCGGCCCAAGATACTGATGCAGAGAGCTCCAGGTCACATCACAGGAAGGTGGAACCAGAAGGAACCTGTTAGGATTTATGTGTTAAGGGGATGAAACTGAAAAAAATTCAGGAAGGATGAATAGATAATGTTTGCAAGACATTGAGCCAGAAAGCAAAGAGCTCCAGAAAGAGTTTGTGAGATCGTCAGGGTTCTTCTCTTAATATTCAGTTAAAAAGTATCAGCACATGTAGGTCAGGACATGAACCAATACTGAAGAAATAAGCACCCAAAAGCAGCAGATGGAATCACCTGGTTCACACAGAACCAGCAGTCATGTACAGATGTGAAGCCAGGACCATAAAAATGGCTAAGCAGCAAAGAATTGATGCTTTCAAACTGTGGTGCTGGAGAAGACTCTTGAGAATCCCTTGAACTGCAAGGAAAAAAATTTCCCTAAAGGAAATCAACCCTGAATATTCACTGAAAGGACTGATGCTGAAGCTGAAGCTCCAACACTTTGGCTATCTGATCCAAAAAGTCGACTCATTGGAAAAGACCCTGATACTAGGAAAGATTGAAGGCAAAAGGAGAAGAGGGTAGCAGAGGATAAGGTAATTGGATGACATCACTGACTCAATGGACATGAGTTTGAGCAAACTCTGGGAGATTGTGAAGGACAGGGAATCCTGGCATGCTGTAATCCATGAGATCGCAAAGAGTCGGACACAACTTAATGGCTGAATGATAACAACTTAGATGTATTGCCTAATAGTGGGGCAAATTGCACCCTAAAATTCTTCTGCTCCATCTAATAAAACTAAAGCAAACAAGAGTTTATAACTCCTCATTGCCTGAGATCTTATCAAGAAAGAAAAGGAAGTTTTTTCCTGGTGGGCTCTTCTATCATTATAGGGTGCCAAATCTCTCTTCTAGTCTCTTGACTCTTTAATTGAGGATTCTCTTTAGAAATATTTGCATTAATAAAGAAACCAAAAGAATTTAAGGAACATAGGAAACATTAAGAAAATATGGCTTGTTCATAAGGAATATCCCTTCTAAAATCAAGCTTAGTTGTATGAATAACACAGATAAATCTCAAAATCATAACATGAGTGAAAGAGCAACTTTCAGAAAGACATATATGGTATGATAACATTTATGGAAATTTGTATAATATTAATAGTGTTATCAGTTCTTTTCGAATTTGTACATGTATGTGTATATGCAATACTACACAAAGCATAGACTTCACATACCAAATTCATAACAGTGATAGACTATGGTAATGAAAGAAGGGAGAAAAAAAGGAATTGGTATAATTGAAAATTTGATTTCAACCTTATCAGTAATATTTTACTTTTTACTATTAAAATAACATAAAGCAATCATGACAAAATTTTCTTTTTTATTAAACATTTATCAAATTACACCATCATTTAGTTTACTCTATTTTTATGAATATTATGTTTAGAAGTTATAAAAATATTATATTAGTTATTTGTATTCAGTTTTAAAACTTTCTTGCTTTATTCTTTACTATGCTCTGCCTGTTCTAGGTGGAGAAGGAAATGGCAACCCACTCCAGTATTCTTGCCTGGAGAATCCATCTATGGGATTGCACAGAATTGGACACAACTGAAGCGACTTAGCTGCAGCAGCAGCAACAGCCTGTCCTAGGTGATATTTAGGTGTCCTAGGTGATATCCTGTTTTTAAATAGGTGACCTTGTGTTTATCTCTAATGGATTTTATTTGTTTTAGTTTGAACAGTTAACTAAATCTTAAAGGCAATGTAGGTTAGTTTTTTTAAAGCTTTTAGAAACATTAGCTACATAAACAGTACTATTATCTATGAATTTAGCATATTGGCAATTCCTTTATCCACATCATCTAGATATTGTTACTGAATGAAAAGAAATAATGTTTCCTGTTGAATGCTACACAATTTTTCACCTTGAGGTGATGCTTGGCTACTGGCAACCACTCTTGCAGTTCAGCATTAATACCCATTGCTAGTCTAATCACCAGAGTCACTATTCTCAGAACTAATAAGTAGAGATCAATACTAAGGACTTTATTGTAATAGGGCACAGATTTACATAGTGATTTCTGATTAGCCATACAAAAATGCTATTAAACTTCCAAGTAGGGGACTAAAACCATGTGTGAATTCTAACAGAGTCTGAAACATTAAGTGTGAAAGTGAATGGTATATGAAGGTGTCTCTTCTCTTTTTATGAACAAAGCATAAGAGTGTGTGTCAGAGCAATCTGAGAGGCAAGAATGTATCATAGTCATCATCAAGTGTTCCCACAATCTTCTATAAGCAGACTTAGAAGCTAGGTCAAAAGTTTGTTGATAAAATAAAAGGAGTTTGAAACAAAAGTCAATATGAAAGCTACTAAGAAAAAGTTGGCTTAAAGCTCAACATTCAGAAAACGAAGATCATGGCATCCTGTCCCATCACTTCATGGGAAATAGATGGGGAAACTGTGGAAACAGTGTCAGACTTTATTTTTCTGGGCTCCAAAATCACTGCAGATGGTGATTGCAGCCATGAAATTAAAAGACGCTTACTCCTTGGAAGGAAAGTTATGATCAACCTAGATAGCATATTCAAAAGCAAAGACATTACTTTGCCAACAAAGGTCCATCTAGTCAAGGCTATGGTTTTTTCCTGTGGTCATGTATGGATGTGAGAGTTGGACTGTGAAGAAAACTGAGCACCAAAGAATTGATGCTTTTGAACTGTGGTGTTGGAGAAGACTCTTGAGAGTCCCTTGGACTGCAAGGAGATCCAACCAGTCCATTCTGAAGGAGATCAGCCCTGGGATTTCTTTGGAAGGAATGATGCTAAAGCTGAAACTCCAGTACAAACCTCATGCGAAGAGTTGACTCATTGGAAGAGACTCTGATGCTGGGAGGGACTGGGGGCAGGAGGAGAAGGGGACGACAGAGGATGAGACGGCTGGATGGCATCACTGACTCGATGGATGTGAGTCTGAGTGAACTCCGGGAGTTGGTGATGGACAGGGAGGCCGGGCATGCTGCGATTCATGGGGTCGCAGAGTCAGACACGACTGAGTGACTGAACTGAACTGAACTGAAGAGCATCAAAGTAAGCACCTATTCAGATTTCTAGAATTCAATTAAATTGATTGCTTTGTTCTTGTCTATGTTGTCTGACAGTTATCATAAAGGAAAAAAATAATAAAAATCATCACCATTTAGTTAGTTACCGGCATGCTTCAGTTTATTGCACTTGACCTGGTGCTTTGAAAAAACTGAAGGTTTAGGGCAACCCTACCTCAAACAAGTCTCTTGGTACCATTTTTCCAACAGTGTTTGCTCACTTCATGTTTCTGTATCATATTTTGGTAACTCTCACAATATTACAGACTTTTTCATTATTAGTATATTTGTTATGGTGATCTGAGATCAGTGATTGTAGATGTACTATTGCAAACAGATTATAACTTGATGAAATCTCAGATAATGGTTAGCATTTTTTAGCAGTAAAACACTTTTAAAGTATGTGTATTTTTAGATAAAATGCTACTGCACCCTTAACAGACTACAATATAGTATAAACATAACTTTTAAATACATTGGGAAAACAAAAATTTTGCATGACTTGATTTAGTGTAATACTTGCTTTACTGTGGTGGTCTAAAACCAAAGCCGTGACACCCTCATGTATTATTTCATTCAATAATCAAAATCATGATTACAATAAATGCATTTTTTTTTAAACTTAGAAAGTCAACCTATGTAGTCAACTATGTAGTTCCTTTGACTCTAAAATATTATCTGAATTTAGTTTTGTGTTCTAGATTCTTTCTGATTTCTATATCCATTTTAAGGAAACATTCTTTTGTATGATATGTATTTTCCAAGGCCATATATTTTGTGGCAGTTTCTAATATACATGAAGATATTACACATTTATATTACTATCATTGTAAATATATTTTTACATACATACTTAGCTAATGTAGGGATTCACAGATCATATCTCACTTTAGTTTCCCTTATATAAATGCATTTAATTAGCAGCTTCTAAAATCTATAAATTTATTTTAATGATTGCAGGAATTAGGTTCAGACATAATTCTTAGTTTATTTGCATTTTCCTATTATTTGCAGTTGGGTTTTTGTTAATAAAATTTACAACTAAAACATCTGTGTTTTTAAAGTTTTCCAAAATATAAGAATTGTCTGCTTATTAATCAACCTATAAACCTTTGATGCATTTTATAAATTTTATTTGAAAGTTCAGATTATGTCAGTCGGAATATTTAGTGCAGATATATACGTCTCTCAAATTCTTTTCAAAAATTACTTTTAAAGACATTTGTCTCACAAACCATGCTCTTGCACAAAATATCAAATAATAGAATTTTTTAGTATTTATCTTGTTAGACATGCAGTCTATGATTTTCCAAGAAAACTTGACTGGAATATTTGGGATTAATGATTTATTGTGGAATGGATTTTAAGCTGACCAATATATAATAAGATCATTAAGAAAAAAATAAGAATGGACACAACATTTTCCTTTCTCCAGTCCTCAGGGACTCCTTGTCCTGCATGGTTTCCTCAAGATAATGGCAAATGGCTCATCAATGACATCTGACATTTCCTTAATTACCCTCAAGACACATGACATGAGGAGGTTCTGATTTGAATTTTTCCAGGAGATATTTTCTCATTTTAGCCTGATTCTCATTCCATGCTTCAGGTAACAGGTTTCTTCCAATGTTAAAAGCTTTATTGCTGGCTATTATCAGTTTTTCTCCTTACCTGTCAAAGTAAGGTAATTTCCTCTGATTCTCTTCCTTTTTTTTTTTTTTTTTGCCTAATATAGTCACATACTTTAATTTTCTGGAAAGGCAGGTAATTTTTATGCACTGTGTGAGAAAAATTTGCTATCTCTGGCTTTCCTAATATTAAAACTACATATGTCTACTGATTAGACATTTTGCTTTTTTATTGATTTTGAATTATCTGTTTTATACATAGTTTTTAAAATCAACAATCAATTATTGCATTTCTAGGGACAGTTTCACATTCCATTTAGTACTACAGTGGGATTTCTCATCAAAATGAATTCCCAGTAAATGAAAATTTTAAATATTTTTTATTATATTCAAGCTAGAATTTTGCCCAGGCAAGAGTTAGTGGGAGAGTTACATCAGAAATATCTCATTCATGGGGGAGAAGTATTGAATTTGAAACCAAAGGATATAAGTTAAATAATTTCTCTTTGTGACTCTGAAACAATTTGATCATCCTTCTGTATTCTGTTCCAGTGTATAAGAAGCATGATTAAGAATCCCTGCCCTACGTACTTCACAAGGGAAAGTACCTATGAAAACACTTGGTAGACCATGAATGCAGTCAACTGTTAAAAATATAACCTGTAAAATACAAATAAAGAAAAGACACTTTTCTGAGGAAGTAAGAACTCCTGAGGTCATGCCTTCCAAACTTAAGCATTCCACGGCATGTACAGTAATCTTTCAAAAACTCCACTGTATATACTTTGTTTAGTCAGATCTTAGAGGGTATAGAAAATCTCCTGCTTCTGTAGCTTTATATTGTAAAAATGGATAATCCCTAAGTCATTCCCTAAGGGAATATGAGGCTATCAAAAGCTCTTCCCACACAACTCTCTCCAGCTGAGTTGATACACATACCTTTTCAGTTCAATGTCAAGCTCCCATTGAACTCTGTGTCAGTTGAACAGCTCCTTGAGCTTCCTTATAACCTTCATTGTGGGTTTGCTCACTGATGCTGAGATGTTGCCACTTGAAGCGCTCTCACTGCCTGTGCCCAGGGCTAAAATTCCAGCACACATATCAGACAACTGGAAAACATGAAATGTTCAAGTCTTACTGGGAGGCTGTCTTTCTTTAATATTTCACATTTGTCATTCTATCTTATGAGGTCGGACATTGTAGAAAACAAAGAGAAAAAGTGGCTTCGTATTTGCCTTAAGGTAGGGGATAAAGTGGAAAAGGAATAATGTATTTTATATTTGACATATTCAATTTTTAAGAAATTGATATTAACAGTTAAAGTGCCTAAAATTAAGTCCTACATAAAACTAGGTTTATTTTTTTTTCTTCCAGTGAACACAGTGACCTTTGCTTTTCTAAGATGATTACTTGGAATGTAATTACTTATTGGCTAAGTTCTAACCCTAGGCTCTGGGTAATTCACTCAACTTCCTTCAAGCTCCTTCTAAGATATAGAATGGAATTGATATTACTAACCTGGCCCAAATTTTGTGGAGAATAATTGAAATAATATACAGGAAAATATATTTTAAATGAGTAGACAACATTATAATTGGTATATTATTCACCTTCAGCAAGATCTGTACAATGCATATAGACAAATCTCCAGACAAAAAGGTAAGACATGAGACTGTTATATTAAAGAGTATAATATATAATTTTGGATCCACCAACCACTTACACTATTCAAGAACAGAATAAATAGATATAAATTTGCTAAACTTTGTGCCTCAATTATTTTAACTAAGTATTCAGGGAGGTGAAGGTTAATAAGCACTGAATTAGCAGGAAGGATTACATAGAGATGTTCTGGGAGGTTTGGGAATATATAGGATTTATATAGGCAGAGGGTTGGACAGAGAAACTCACAGATGAATGGACTAAAACTCATGAGTGTATGATGAGGCGGTATATGTCTAGAGCAAGAAGGATATTAAGCTGTTATGAACAAAAAATAAGTCTGAAATATATTCAGGTAGGTAAGGTGAAATAAGGTTAGACACTATGTTAAGAGTAAAGATGTACTGAAATTAGTGACTGGACATAAAAATTAAATAAAAGTTTCTGAGCAATGAAATTTTTATAATTTTTCTGAATTGTTCTTTTTTTTTTTATTTTTAAAGAAATAGTATAGCAATGACGAAAAGAGAAATTGGATTTGGGGATTAGCTATGAGTTTGTGGTACCTATTTATGTTAAAGGTGATGATGTTATATACAGAAGTACTAAGGCAGAAATAAAGAAAATGAAAACAACTCACAGGAAAACAATAGTATGGTAGAGACTAAGCATCAGCTCTAAGAATGAGCAAATCACACTGTAAAGATCCTGAGCATTCCTCCTACCCTACCTATTGAATATGAGTAAAATCTAGTTAAAATTAACATCAGTAACAACTATACAGAAAGAAAATAATTCACCAAGAGGGAAATCTGACATCTATGTATTAACAAGAAAGAGTTTCTTTGTTCTCACAATGATAGCAGTTTCTGGATTGATTTTAAAAACGTTCAGATAACATCCACCTGATTTTTTTTTTTTTTTACCGTCAGCTTGCAAAGCTGTCTTTGCAAAGTGACTTTTTCAGTGACTAGGATTCAACAACATGGAGCTCTCAAGAGTCTGGGGTCTGAGCTGATTTTGCAAAATTGCTCTCTGCTAGATATACTTCTGAAAGCAGTTGTCAAATCAAACAAGGCTGCATTGGCTGCAAGCTATTGAAAGCAAAAAGACAAACATAAAATAAATGGTTGACCTGGCTCAGCACTGCAGTGAAGGAAAGCTAAGCATGTCAGTCAGATCACTGTACAATTCTTCCTGGAACAGATAAAACACATAGGAGGAGAAGGAAAAAATAAAACCTGAAACCTGGAAAAGGATGAAAGATCAAGGAAAGTAATAAAACCCTGTGGAAAACAAAAGGTAGGCACAGCACAGGAGAAAAGCCAGATTCATTTTTATTTAGTAGAAAATTTAAGCATTCATTTCCCCTTTCTTTCAAGTTGATCACCTTAAGGCCATAATGGTTCACAGAAACAACCCAAAAAGCACAGGAGAGCAGCAAGAGCATCTGATGGGGAAAAGAATCAATGAAGACAGGCTGGTTTACCTTTGAAGAATTATTAACCACCAGAAAAGTCAAAATGCTTAAGAAACAAGGTGATGTAAGTCAAAGAGGAGAGTGTGAAAGATTTATTTTTAAATCCAGTTGACATGTCAGTTTACCCAGTCAAGAACTAAGGTAATAGCTTAAAACATCTTGGGAACTTTTCTATGAAGTATGGTAAAGCAAGAATAGAAAGGGCTTGCCAGCTCTGTAGGTCTTCACATACTTATCGAATTTCTAATTACCCAAAGGCATCCTTTTTTATTTTTTAAAAAATCTGATGATCTTTGTTCACTGCTGCTAAAAATTTAATATCACTCTAAAAGTCACATTGACTGTATGATGAATTAAATTGGAAGAAATAATCCTTTCTGATGAGTCTCTGAGTTTGCTTTCAATGACATCCTTTATGTAATTGGACAAGTGGTGATTTTACTGAGAAACAAAGTCTGTGGCCATTTTCAACTTATTTAAAGAGAGTTTGAAAAATAATTTAATCATAAAAGAAACCACCTCAAATTGTAACTTCATTCTAACTTATGTAATTATGGCGCAAGTTGCTTATGTACATAGTTTAGCTTCAGCGTATTTGACAATGTGCTAAAGATAAACAAACTATAATGTTTCCCAGGTTTCCTATTACCTTTCAGTAATTAAATACCTAGAATCTTAAAAGTGCATTACAATTTTCCGAAGTATTTTACATACAGTTAATGTTTTGGGGAAACATAAAGAGACAAAAATGATAGATAGCTAGACAGCCCTCATACACAGGCACACCAATATCTCCTTTGTAGCCCTTTGAAGACTAAAAAAAAAGCCTCACACAATGTAAGCATTGTGAGTTGTTTTATTTGAGGCAAAATGAGGACTATACAACAAAAGACAACATTTCAGATAGCTCTGAAGGACCGCTCCCAAGAGATAGATGGGGGAGGTCAGTACATAAGTGATTTTGGTGAAGGGGGTACATACAATCAAGCATACATCTTTGCAGAGAAGTGCTGCTGCTAGCCTCCTGAAGGGTATTGCTAGTCACAAAGAGCAGGTGCCATCATTTATGATTTTCGTGCTTTTCTCAAAATGAGGAGATGCAAGGATTGGGCTCATCAAATCTCCTGGAAATACCTAAATATTGGAAGACCTGTTCTGTCAGTTTTTGCCAGTGTACCCAGCACCTCATTCTTGTTCTCCATCCTAAACTCCTTTCAGAATGTGCTGAAGATCAGTTGACTATAGTATATTATGACTTAATCCTAATAGAGGCAGGTGGGAGTCTATTGTATGTAGTTTTTCTTCCTGCCATCCCCGTTTCTGGCATAGAGTTTCTAAGACCTTAGAATCTTCTGTAATGAGAGTGATTAAGGTGTCCCTTGTTATGTTAATGACGGCTTTTGGGTCAAATAGAAAGATGAAGGCTGGTTGTCAGTGGAACCAATCACGTCACCAGAAGGTTGAAACTTTCAGTCCCACCTCACCCCCAATCCATTCAAGAAGAGGGGAAGGTCTGAAGATTGAGTTCAGCCACCAGGAGCTGATGATTTAATCAATCATGTCAGTGTAATGAAGCCTCCATATAAAGGAGAACAAGGATGGTGTTCAGAGCACCTGGTTGGTGAACTCTTGGAGATTTGGGGAAAGCTGTGCTTTTGGAGAAGATATGGAAGGTCCTCAGTCTTTCCCTTTCCTTGCCCTATGCATCTTTTCCATTTGGCTATCCCTGAGTTAGATCCTTTTGAAATAAATTGATAATCTAGAAAAAATATTCTCAGAGTCTGTGCAACTCTCTAGTAAATTAATCAAGCCCAATGAGGGATCTCAGGAACTTCCAGTCTATAGCCAGGCAGTCAGCACAAGTGAAAATCTGGACTTGAGATTGGTGTGTGAAGTGGGTGAGAGGGAGCCAGTTTTATAGGACTAAAGCCTTAATCTGTGGGGTCTCAGAATGGAATTGAATTATAAGACAGACCACTGGTGTCTAAGAATCGCTTGGTGTTCATTGAGTTCGGGGGGAGAGGAAACACATTGTAATTGGTATCAGAATCACATTACCTATCTCACTTAAAAATTTCATGTCCTTTTGGCTCCCTTAACTTAGTTACTCTGTTCACCTTTTCTTCTACCTAATAATCTTCTCTAATCCCATGACAGCACTACTATCTTATTAAATCATTTTTCACTTTTTTAAACTTCTAACCCTGTGATATTCCTATTGATTCTCATCCAATGATTTACAGTCTTAATTCAAAAATAGTAAGGAAGTAATCAAACAGAAAAGCCTTCAACTTTCTCTCATTAAGCTAAAACTCTTACATCTTCCCCATCTTGACATGGTTCTGTCTCTCTGTTCTACCTCTGTAATCTTCTGTCTGACGAATTTCTTCTACTCAGATTGTTATCATTTCCTAGCATTGATATCCTGAGCTCCTAACCTCCATCCAACGACTGTTAATTGCCCCTTCCAGTTACTCCCAAGGTTTTTCTCCTTATGTTTACTATTTCTTTCAGTTTATCTATTAACTTATTTCAATAGCATGTTGAATTAGATGAACCCTTCACCCTTCCAAACAGAGGCTACAATATTCACTTATATACATACACATATGAATACATACATATGCATGTATACACATAGAACACATACATATATGTATATATACATATAAACATACATTTTTTTCACTTAATATTCCAGTAAATCATATATAATTCATTCTCTGTGTGAATCCAGTCTTTCAACTACTTTATGAAGACCTTAACCAAAAGAACATCATCTTTTTGGTAGACTTTGTTTAGTACAATCCTAAATTACAGGAAAATAGAGAAATAATTATAGTTTTCATAAACAGAAAATCCAGTTTATCTTATTATTAACATCTTACTTTAGTATAAAAAATTGCTACAATTGATGAACTGGTATTAATACATTCTTTTTAAAGTTCATGGTTTAGATTTCCTTAGTTTTCTGTTTCTTCAATTTTATTTTTCTTTTATAGGATCCCATCCAAAACACCATATTACATTTAGTTTAGTCATATTTCCTTAGGCTTCTCCTGACTGGAACAGTTTTTCAGAATTTCCTTGTTTTTATGACAGAATTAATTGCTATTAGAAGAGGAATGGAGAGTGCCCCTGATCCCTAGTCTTATCAAGGCCTTATGTACATTTACCAGACCCACTCCCACAACATAGATCTTAAACTAACAACATTAGGACTAGCAATAGAAAGGGCTTACCAGACCCACTCCCACAACAAAATCTTAAAATAATAAGATTAGTCAGAAGGTGCTTGTTAAGAAGGAGAAACTTGTCCTCCTCCAGCAAGATACATTGTTGTTATATAATCATTAGTACAGAGCTTAAGGAAAAACATAACCTTGAGCAAGATGAGTTGTTTTGTTGTATAATCATTAGCTCTGGGCTTAAAGAAAATAAGCTTATGTGACTAAGACAAAGCAATGTAGAAAAAAAGCATTTGTCCTTTTCCTTGAGAGGCCCAGACCCCTTTCCCCTCCCCTCCTCTGGGACCCTGGACTTCTTATCAACCTACCTAAGAATTAACTCTCACTACCATATGGATCATTCTAGCCTATTACCTTTACTTATCTAAAAATTCCCACAGCAATACTGAGTACCTGGCTCCCTTAATCTCCCATCCATTTCCTTGAGTCTGCACTTCTAGTACATTTATATATCTGTATCAGAATTGTCAATGATTTCACCTGTGGAAAACAATTGTATCTACTAGAGTACAGTGCTTGTGTGCTACTCATGTTGCCTTTCTTCTTACTGACATCACTTGTTTCCAGATAAATAAGATTCTGATGGAAACTTTTTCCCCGAACAGTAGAGCTTTGTATGGATAATGCTCTGGGTATATTTTAAAGTGATGTCCCTACCCTTTCCAGAAATATAAGGATATTTTTCAAGAGCTGATGGGATTCCTGGAGATAGGACTCATGAATAAGTGGAGGTCCCCCTAAGACTGAGGCCCCCAGAATTTTCTCATTTTCATACTAGTCCAGACTCAGTTCAGTTCAGTTGCTCAGTCTTTTCTGACTCTGCAACCCCATGGACTGTAGCATGCCAGACCTCCCTGTGCATCACCAACTCCAGAAGTTTACTCGGACTCATGTCCATTGAGTTGGTAATGCGATGCAACCATCTCATCCTCTGTCATCCCCTTCTCCACCTGCCTTCAATCTTTCCCAGCATCAGGGTCTTTTCAAATGAGTCACCTCTTCTCATCAGATGGCCAAGATATTGGAGTTTCAGCTACAACATTAGTCCTTCCAATGGATACTCAGGACTGATTTCCTTTCGGATGGACTGGTTGGATTTCTTTGCAATCCAAGGGACTCTCAAGAGTCTTTTCCAACACCACAGTTCAAAAGTGTCAATTCTTCGGTGCTACAGACTAGTCCAGACTCAGCCTTCAGCAAATTGTCAAAATTAGTATTTCAGTATTTCCACAATTTAAGCTGCTTTAGCAGCTGCTTCTCCAGGGAAGCAGATCTCAGTTGTGAGTCTCTGTATTCACCTGACACTCCAGATTTTGGGGTGACAGTTTGATAGATCTGAGAAAAGTAGTTGATTTATAGTTTGTCAGCTTTTCTGTTGTTGTTGTAAGAACAGGAGTGATGACTTTCAAGCTGACTTTACATATTGTAGCTGAAAACAGTTCCTCATGTAATTTTAAGGAAGCATCTAGACTAGGTAGACTTTCCTGACTAATTCAGATAAGCCTTTTTTATATGCCCCCAAAGCCATCTGAGAGCATTATGAATTCAATTATTGTACAAACTTACTCACTAGTTATCGCCTCAGGCCAAAAATTAGAATCAGAATTTATTCACTTGACATGTATAATCGTGAGGTAAAAAGTGTTATGGTAAAAGTTCCAGAGGTAGATGTTTTAACAACATGAATAAAAGCTGAAAAAAAAAAAATAGAGAAGACTGGGGAAAAGTAAAAAGCTGTTTCAAATACCAAACAGTGATGCCTGTGAGTCAACTTTTAGTGAAGGGACTCATAGTCTTATAAAATGCTATGTAGACCCTGCGGTGATTTGTATATTTTCACAGAACATAATAATTGAGGCTTACATTTATAATCTCAAGTTATGAAAATGCCAGAAATACAAAACTATGTGTAATATATTAAATGTAATAAAGCAGGGATGCATCCCAATGTATTTTAGAGCAAACCCCATACTTACACATTAACACATACAAACTATTTGGGACTTAGTCAGTTTCTATCGTCTGAAAAATCACTTATACAGAATAACTCAGTCCACCAGTGTTCTCAGTGGTGGTGCTGGTTTAGTTGCTAAGTTGTGTCTGACTCTTGCAACACCATGAATTGTAGCCCCCCAGGTACCTCTCTCATGAGATTTCCCAGGTAAGAATACTGGAGAGGGTTGCATGTTGTTCTCCTACTGTCCTCAGTAGGTGAATCATTTCTGCATATTTTAGGTATGAACTATCTAGTATCATGTATAATTATAGAAAGCAGCAGCCATTTAAAATAAATATTTTTCTTATCCAGGTAATATTATTATGGATAATTCTCTACCAATATCTTGAAGATATGCATGCAATCAGAACTGGCTTATAGTTGCCTTCTTTTCAGTAAGAGTGAAAAGATAGCACTGGGATACTACCTGATGATAGATTTTCTTTTAGGTACATGGAAAAGTATTTGATTGTTAGTGACAGAACCATCCTTTACCCTTGACAGAACAACAAATGCTCACATTGTGACTGTATCTTGCAGGTATTGTTCAAAAGCACTTTGGAAAAGGTAACTTGCATTTTCCTTGTGAAGCTGTTTCTAATAGGTACTTGCAGTGCTTTTGAAGCTGATTATTGATTCTTAGTGGAAGCCTTATGACTGATTAATGGTTCTTAATGACCAATAATTGATCAAAAGATCCTTCCAGATTGCACACAAACAAGGCATTTTTAGTAGAGCAGACACAAGTTACAAAGCTTATCATAGTTCAGAGTTATACTCCTTTACTTTAAAATCTGGCCTGGTGTACTTCAGAATCTTAGTAAAAGACTGACATTATCAAAATGATACTCTCAGGAGATGATTTTTGTTGCTGCTGGGTATAACAGGTTAGAGGAGCAGAAGCTGGTGCTGAAGAGGTTAGAAAGGAATCACTTTATAGACTTTTAGATTCAGGCTGAGTTTGGCTGAATAAGAACTCTGGTTTATGGCTAAAGCAATGCAGACTAATGGCAGGTATGTGAAAAATTAAGAGGAAAGCTTTAGCAAGATTTGGAGACACCCTGAAAATAAAAAGAAAGATGATAATATTTACTTGTCATCTTACTGAGTAGAAATATCATGAATTATGAATTTGGGAAAAATTTTATACAAGAAATGAATCATCTATTGTCTGTCTGAATCAAGGACTGGGCTATTTTACAAAATAATGAATGCTTCAATATGGGGAGATATTGTACATTCCAGTGGGATATGTGAATATATTGTCCAGTAATCACAATTAAAGCACAGTGCTGAGGGGGATATCTTGAATGGCCCTTTTTCCAAAAATGGGAGTTAGTCACTCTGTTAAAGGCCTTATTGGGAGTTGACAGAAATAGCTCTATTACTAGTCATATCCCTAAGCTCTCCTCAGAAAATAAGGAGTGAAAACAAACCACGTTGCTCTTTTTTGAAGAATACTAATATCACACAATGTATAGTATTTCCTTTTCTTATGTGATCTTTTTCTGTCCAGAACCAACTGAAGAAAGATCTAAGAACATCATCTGCAGAAATTAGAATATCCTGGAGAAAAGATGATAGTAGGGTTGTCAGATAAGATACAAAAAGCCCAGTTAACTACGGTTTTCTGATGAACAACAGAATGTTTGTATTTCAAACATGTCCTATGCAATATTTGGGGCATGCTTATAATAAACAAGCTATTATTCACCTAAAAATTCAGGTTTATCTGGGCTTCCCACATTTTAATTGGCTGAACATGGCAACCTAAATAGGGTAAACTGGATGATAGATGTCTTTCTCCTGATTGGCTACTCGAGTGACAGAGCATCTAGTTTTATTCTGATATTACTACCTGCCTCAAGCATGATTAGAAAAATTAGAAAAAATAAATAAGAGGGGCAGGGCTGGTTTTACAGTGGGAAGCTCCCCACCCTTGAAGAGACTAAAGAGAAACTGGCTACTAACCCATAGCGACTTCCCTGGTGGCTCGGACGGTGGGGCGTCCGCCTACAATGCGGGAGACCCCGGTTCGATCCCTGGGTCGGGAGGATCCCCTGGAGAAGGAAATGGCACCCCACTCCAGTGCTCTTGCCTGGAGAATCCCATGGACGGAGGAGCCTGGTTGGCTACTGTTCATGGCGTCACAAAGAGTCGGACACGACTGAGCGACTTCACTATCTAAAAAAAAAAAAAAAATTGTTATGGGAGGATCAGAGTGTGGTATGGTGTTGGGATACCTCCACGAACCAGTTGAAATATCCAGTGAGCATGCTTCTGAGATTTTTGTGATAAATGAAATTGTATTCCCACAAAAACTGGATGCCTGTCAAGATATTTCAAAGAATATAACTGTTTCAGAGAAGAACTCCTAAAATGTAATGTGCCAAAGAATCCCCTGGGGATCTTGATTCTTATCAAGAATATTTTTCAGAATATTTCAAAAGGTCTAGGATAGCACCTAAAATGTTACATTTCAATAAATTCAAAGTTATTTCCCAGGCTGAAGTCCCATTTACCATACTTTAAGTAGCAATGTAGTTGACCATTATCTAGAGTCCACAGTCTGACTCACAAAATTTCACTAATGAAAAGTTGGTCTTATCAATGACCTTAGAGAGTTTTGTGAGCTAGAAACACTAAGATTTAATTAAACAAACGATTGATATAAGAATCCAGAATGCTATGCTATTGGCCACCCTCTTTCTCAATAATAAATTAAAACCTCACATAGAATGTCAGTTCTCTACTTAAAATGCCCTGAGCCTCCTATTACTCTCAGAGTAAAAACCAGTCTCCTCAGGGCATCTGAGGCTCTGTATGCCCTAGCTCTCCTTCATCCATCCTGACCTCATCTGTTGAGAAAGACTCTCTACTCACCCTCTCCATCTCCTCTCCTGCTGCCCTGGGTTCCCTGTTGTTAATATGAACACCAGACACTCACCTAATATACATTCTCCTGATCCCCAGCCTTGTTTTGCCAAACTCTCTTTCTTCCAATATCTACATGGCTTTCCTTCCCACTTACTTTAGGACTTTACTTAAAATGTACCTTTGGAATGAGAACACCCAGACAGGCTCATTTTATTATTATTTTTTTTTTATTCTAATTTTATTTTATTTTTAAATTTTACATAATTGTATTAGTTTTGCCAAATATCAAAATGAATCTGCCACAGGTATACACGTGTTCCCCATCCTGAACCCTCCTCCCTCCTCCCTCCCCATACCATCCCTCTGGGTCTTCCCAGTGCACTAGCCCCAAGCATCCAGTATCGTGCATCGAACCTGGACTGGCAACTTGTTTCTTACATGATATTTTACATGTTTCAATGCCATTCTCCCAACTCTTCCCACCCTCTCCCTCTCCCACAGAGTCCATAAGACTGTTCTATACATCAGTGTCTCTTTTGCTGTCTTGTACACCAGGTTATTGTTACCATCTTTCTAAATTCCATATATATGCGTTAGTATACTGTATTTATGTTTTTCCTTCTGGCTTACTTCACTCTGTATAATAGGCTCCAGTTTCATCCACCTCATTAGAACTGATTCAAATGTATTCTTTTTAATGGCTGAGTAATACTCCATTGTGTATATGTACCACCGCTTTCTTATCCATTCATCTGCTGATGGACATCTAGGTTGCTTCCATGTCCTGGCTATTATAAACAGTGCTGCAATAAACATTGGGGTACACGTGTCTCTTTCCCTTCTGGTTTCTTCAGTGTGTATGCCCAGCAGTGGGATTGCTGGATCATAAGGCAGTTCTATTTCCAGTTTTTTAAGGAATCTCCACACTGTTCTCCATAGTGGCTGTACTAGTTTGCATTCCCACCAACAGTGTAAGAGGGTTCCCTTTTCTCCACACCCTCTCCAGCATTTATAAATTGCAGCTCCTTACCAAACCACATCCAAGATGATCCCTCGTTCTGACCTCATTTTTTCATAGCACTATTATCTAAGATGGTATATACTTTACTAATGTATTTAATCAATTGCTTATTACCTATAATCTCATATTAGAATATAAACTACATGAAGGCAAGGATGTAACACCACTGCCTTGAATAGTATCTGCCTCGTAGTAAGCTCTTAGTACATAATTTTTCATTTGATTTCAACTAAATTATTTGAGAGGAAGAATTATTGAGTGGGAGGTTACTTTGAAAGACCTGAACAAGGGGGAGGATGTTGGAAAGTCATAAAATACATTTAATCCATAGAACAGTAAGTCTGACAAATCGTTCCTCATCCTTATCATGTCTTTATAAGCCTGATTGTTATTCCACTGGAGTCAATGTGCTTTTTAACTAATGAGTTCTAAAAAGTCGCTTTTCATATACTTGTTTTCTGTCTTATTCTCCTTTCTCCTTAATGGGAATACCCATTTTGTTAAATCAATATTTTTAATAATAGCATGGCAGAGTTAGGTATTATGTGCAAGCTGTCCATTTTTTTCCAGATTGTTTGGCAATTATTTGATATGATCCAGTATAAGCTGATTTTATAACCCACATTCTAAGAGATTTAGGAATTCAGAGTTTAAATAAAAATTTTTATTTTGTTTATCAGTGTCTGATAACATAAGATGTTTTAAAAAACTAATGGTAAAAACTAAGGACATAGAATTGTTCTTTGTGTAATACTCTCCATTATGAAAGAGGAGGAAAAAGTAATAGTAAGACAGTCCATGGTGTATAGGGAAAAGTTTACATAGAAAATTAGCATCAAACATTTCAACTGGCCCATATTTAGTAGTACAGTATATTTTTCTTTATTCCAATTTTCTTGAAATATTTGACATTTAAACATATGAAAAGGAACTACTTAAAAACAATAATGGTTGGTTAAGAAAATTAGGAAATAGAGATGGGATACAGATTTTTATAAAATAATAAGGATAAGGGTTAGACAATAACATTGATTCATCAGGAATTTATTGAGCACATTCTATGTGCCAGCTATTTGATTTGGAGTACATTAACATTAAATGGAAATTTTAAAGTTATATTAAAGATAGAAAAATACCAAGGTTGTGGAAAAATATGCCTAAATTCTAAGGCAAGGAAATCATATGAAATATCATGTTTTTCCCCAAAAGGATTTTATACAGTTTTGGATTTAAATATCTTTTGTAGTGTCTTTTCTTAAATCTTTATCAACATGTTCTGTATAAAACTTTTTAAAAATTTTACTAAATGATTAAAGCAGTTATCAAAACTGCATTGGAAACAAACTTTTAGCAATAAAATTATTGAAAATGATTAAAATATCTTCTTTTTGTATCTTAAATCTAAAGGTAAGCACTGGCATGTGTTTTAATATTACTTTCAAGTTAAGACATAATCTTGAGAGCAAATTTGTGTTGTTGTTGATGTTATTGTTATTCCTTTATAAATAAGCTCAAACTCTTGAAAAATATATGATGAGTAGTTTCCTAATGGTCTATAATACACATATTTTATCTTATATTTAAAAATTTGAAATTGAGCATGTATTAGAAACTTTTTCTTTCCTCTATCAAATTTTAAAACAGCCTAAGTTATTATTATGGTGGAAAATATCATTCCCATCATGCTGAAGTGAATTATTAATACTATTCATGTAATGTTATAAAGAAATTTAAGGTTTCATATAATGTTCAAAGAACCGATTACTTTTCTTTTTACTATGGGTGTCAAAGCATTGCTATCTAACCTGGCCATATGCCAATTCCTGATCTGCAAGTGTTGCTTCTGCAGTAGAAAGACTTTGTACCATAAAGTTATCAACTCTTCACTCCCAACCACAGCTAATTAATTAAACTAGAAGGCAAAACCAGACCTATATCATCTAGCTACTTCATCCTCACTTAACAAGGTAAGTTGAGACAATCAGATTCTCTAATTCAGAAATCTAAATTCAGAGTCTAAGAAAGAACTGTCTACTTAAAAGTAAGAGGATAAAATAATATGTATAAATGCATGATTGGGCAGACTATGATACATCGTGTAAAAGACAACCTAATGGAAAACAGAGTCTGTGAGTAAGCAGAATAAGTCAATTCAAAGTGTGATGAATAAAGCAGACATACATATTGTGAATAGAAACATATATGCAAAAAACTAGAGCAGAGATTGGTGACCTTCTCCCTCTAGAGTGACTTGGGCCAGTGTAATCTAATACTGCCCTCCTGCTCGATTCTCTTCAGCTTACCCTATTATAGTCTTCATGTTAAAACTCTCATAGCTTCATATGTATCATTATAACAATACCTTCCCATTTGATTTAGTTTGACTGCTTTCTGTGCTTCTTTTACTATCTAAACTATATCACAGTGGCTTGGATAGTGGCCCCCAAAAAGATTTGTCCACAGGAACTGTGCATGTGACCTCATTTAGAAAAAAGGTCTTTGCAGATGAATGAAGCTAGAGATCTCAGGATGAGATCAATCTCCATTGTCCTGGTGGGTCCAAAATCCAATGACAGGCATTTGTATGAGAGACAGAAATGAAAACACAGACCCAGGGGAAGGGCATGTGGAGACAGACGCAGAGATTAGAGTGATATAGCTGTGAGAAATGTTTTTCGTCAACCAGAACCTGAAAGAGGCACAAAAGCTTCTCCCCTCGGCCCTTTGAAGGGAGTGCAGCCCTGCTGACAACTTGATTTTGAATTTCTGGTCCAGAATCATGAGACAATAATGTCTATTATTTTAAGCCACTGAGACTGTGGCTACAGCAACCATAGGAAACTCACATGGATCTTAAGCATTTTTCCCCAGTAGGAAGTGAGTGGCAGGGGTTTTCATTAATAGGTTTTGAATGTATAAACCTTGCCTCTATTTTCTTAAATAGAACATTGAGGATGTAATTACTGTTTCCTCAACTCTGGATATACTTTATAAACTTTGCCTTCATATTTTACAAAGATAATGATGTGCCAGGGACTGTAGATGTTGATAGAGCTGTTGGCCCCTTACACCAAGTGGCCCTAGGTTACCAGATCTTCTTGAATTATTATTTCTCATTTATGGCAGTATTTTAGTTTATTCATCTACTCTCTAATTGTTATGATATTATTTCTCATGAGTTAAACCATATTCTAACAAGAATTATTCATTTAGGAATTTACTATGCATAATAGTGTCTATCTTTTATAGACATGCAGTACCTTCCAAAGCTACTATCTATAAGATAGTAGAACAAAAAAAACAATTGTGATTTTTTTGAAGTTATTTTTAGATTTGTTTTGTGTTTGAAGAGAGACATTAAACATTAGGTCTTGTCTATGGAATTTGGACCAAATTATTTAGCATCTTGTTACCTTAGTTTCCCTATTTGTAAAATGGAGATAAGGTTAATTACATCATAGATGTGTAAGAAATTATTAAATATATATAAGCGTTTTGATCAGTATAGTTTTATATTAAACATTCAATAAGTATGATTTAGTATTAACCAGTCAAAGCTGTTATAACTATTAATATATAGGAGGCTTCCTTGATGGCTCAGTGGTAAAGAATTCAACTGCCAATGCAGGAGACATGGGTTTGACCCTGGGTCCAGAAGATCCCCTGGAGAAGGCAATAGCAATCCACTCTACTATTCTTGCCTGAGAAACCCCATGGGCAGTGGAGCCTGGCAGGCTACAGTCTGAAAGTGAAAGAAAGTGAAAGTCACTTAGTTGAGTTCAACTCTTTGAGATCCCATGGACTGTATAGTCCCTGGAATTCTCCAGGCCAGAATACTAGAGTAGGTAGTCTTTCCCTTCTCCAGGGGTTCTTCCCAACCCAGGGATCGAACCCAGGTCTCCCACATTGCATGAGGATTCTTTACCAGCTGAGCCACAAGGGAAATCCGAGAATACTGGAGTGAGTAGCTTGTCCCCTCTCCAGTGGATCTTCCTGACCCAGGAATCGAACCAGGGTCTCCTGCATCTCAGGTGGATTCTTTACCAACTGAGCTATGAGGGAAGCCCACAGTATATGGGGTCCTAGAAGAGTCAGACATGACTTAGTGACTAAACAACCTTAATTATTTAGTTATTAACAATTTTAGTTTTTTATATTTACTGGTATTTTCATCTCCTAGAAATGTACTTGTAGTAGGAACAACATAATTGCATTTTATATCTATCTATCTTCATATATATATTTTAAAGTATAAGTACATAGTCTCAGACGAATAACCAAAAGGGAGTAGAATTTCTTCTACCTGACTAAATTTTTGTGCTTGCTTTTATAGTACATATTTTTATTTCTGAGTCATTTTTTATATAGGCTATTCAAAACTAAGCTTGTTAATTCCCCTGACATCCTTCCTTTGATATACATGGACAAAAACATAGCTAGATTGTATCTTCCTCAAACTCAAACACAGAATTTATCTTCAATTTTTCTTCTCACCTTAAGATTATATCTAATTTGTTAACAATTCTTTCAATTCCAGCTCCAAGCCCCGCACTTTTAGACCTAATCCTACTTCCAATTCTGTAGCTCAGGTCTTATTTTCCGTAGCATGAGATATGGAGAAAGCCGTCTACTTTGCCTCCTCTAGAGCGTGTATGTGTGTGTGTGTGTGAGACTAAAGAAAAACAACATAATATATTCTCAACTTTGTGAATGATACATTTTAAAAGAAAGAAGCTGTTGCTAGCTCTCACTCACCTCTAATGTTTCAGAAGGCTTGCCATTCCTTGGTACTGAAAAACTTAAGTGTGATTAACAATTTTAACACAGTAAAGGTTAAAAAATTACCTGTACTATCCACAACTCTTCTTTCAAGTATTATTCCAGCTGCTAGCATCAGTCAAGTTCCTGGTAAAGGTCCCAAACCAAGCGCTAGAGGAAAACAGGCCCTTCCTTCTTTTTAGATACTTGGCTCTTAGAGTTTTTTGCATATTAAAATTATGTATAATGACAAAGTCCTAGAATTTCTACATTTCAGCAATAATTTGGTTAAAATAGGAGTTTATGGCAAAACAATGCATTTAAGAATTTTAAAAACTATTTCTGAAGTTAAAACTAATGATACATAGATGGAAAGTTCAAGTTCAAATGATAAAATACATTTCAACAGACTGTTTCTACTTCATTTATGCATGTACTAACTGCATACATACACACATACACAAACATATGATTTCACAGACTAGTATGAAGTACTTGTCCCTATTAGAGCTTTTTATGCCTCCCCAATATTCTTTGGCGGAGAGAGGATTTTTACAAGATAATCACCAGTATTATACCATGAAAGAATACTAATATTGGCAAGATGAATTTATCGTCTTTGGGTAGTCACGCTACAGAATCTAATGATCCAGTTACCTATCCAAAGTGCCCACAACAGGATCAACAATGATACTCTAAAAATGTGAGAGTTGGGCACATCCTTGGCAGTCTAGTAGTTAAGACTCTGCTTCCAATGCAAGGGCACAGGTTTGATCCCTTGTCAGGGAACTAAGATCATACATGCTGCCTGGTGCAGCCACAAATACAAACAAAAAATAATGATAAAATATTGGTAATTCCCTGGGACCAGTGGTTAGGACTCAGCACTTGAACTGTTGTGAGCCTGGGTCAAAACATAAATAAAAAATGAGATCTTAAAAAAAAAAAAAGAATAAAAAGTGAAAGTTAAGGCAGCATGTAAAAGGCCCAGATAAAAGAAATTTCAGAGCCCCCATGTGAGGTTCTCTCTCTAAGAAGTGAATGTATATTTAATTGCTTTCAGAACTTCCTCACAGGCACTTCATTTCCTTGCTTTGACACTTTTAGATGGAGTGAACATCCTTGGCAACTGCACCCAAAAATGTTTGCCAGGAGAGATAAGAAGGATCTATTCTGTCTTTAGAGACTGCTCTGCAATATTGAGAGAAACCTGAGAGGGCTGGAGCTATAACCGAGGGAATGGACTTGGGCTCTAGGATCAGGCAGCTGAGCCAATAGGCACAACAGTCTCAGTTCTTGCTGCCAAAACTACTCCAAGAAAGCCCCACCTGGCAACTCGAGGACTTCTCTTGGAGTCTTGGATCACAACAAAGATAAACTAGGAATAAACATGAGTGTTTTGTTGGTATGCAAGGCTGAGCCAAAATGGAAAGGACACTTTCCCATTTCAACCACACAGAATTGATAGTAGAAAAATGTCACTATCAGGAAAACTCTACATACACACAAATTCTTGGTCAATCTTCATAGCAGGAAATAAGAAAAAAACTACACTGAAAAAAACAAAAAGCTGACTCCAAGTCATAATAGTCAGGGAGAATTGAAATCAGCAATGACGCAAAACTGACAACCATCTAGCTATGATCTCAGGGTTACATGGCATTGAGAGTTCAGAAAGCAATCCCAGATGCTCAGAGAGTTAAAACAGAGGTCCCTTTATAAAGCTGGGACCTGTGAAAAGTCAATCAGTTGGCTTAGAAAACTCTACAACTGTGTCTGGGAACACATCACAGAAGTATGCCACCTGGCTGGGCCATAAGAAGAAAATGCCTCTTGCTAGAAATCTGACCCACATAACAATGCTGTTTGCAGTGAATGGATAGTAAAACCTAGTGCTCAAATTCACATGGATTTGGTTCCCATTGTAAGTACCAAGGTAGTCATGTTCAGAAGGTACTTGACTGCATTTGACTTCAGCTGTGTTAGATGCCTCTTGCTTTCTGCTCTAGGGCTTCTCTTGGTGGAATACCTGTAAGAACCTATTCAAGAATTCCAACTCATTCGTTAGCCTGGAAATTCCGGGGAATTGACACTGTAAGGGGCAGCCATTGACCAATTGAGAGCAGAAGCTCATATACATCTTTTGTGTTTCTTGCAAGCAAGCTGGCCAAGGGTAGCAAATAAAAATATCAGATACCAATTAAATTTGAATTGTATATAAAAAGGAAATTTTACTATAAGTAAGTTCCATGCAACATTTTGGATTTATTTTCAAATTGTTGTTTATCTGAAGTTCAGATTTACCTAGTACTCTGTATTGTATCTCCCAATCCTGCTTGAGAGAAAAAGTATAAGACACATTCAAAATCACTCCTCAGAGAATCCCCATGGAGAGTAGAGTCTTATTTCCCCACAGCTGTTACCAGCTTGATTGCCCACTTTTCAACTGGCTTTCTTCTTTCTCATTTTATGCTGGCTGGTATCTCATTCTTCTATGTAAGGATCAGTTCTCAAAGTAATAACACACAGATCTTGTTTACTTTGAGAGAAACCATAAAAAAGTGACTCTAAAAAATACACCTTCAGGATGGAATTCTAGAACTAGATAGTTCATTGGGAAGCAGCAACTGAGCATTTGTATTCTCCTAAAATTCTGAAAGAGATGGGAATACCAGACCACCTGATCTGCCTCTTGAGAAATCTGTATGACCTGTATGCAGGTCAAGAAGCAACAGTTAGAACTGGACATGAAACAACAGACTGGTTCCAAATAGGAAAAGGAGTACATCAAGGCTGTATATTGTCACCCTGCTTATTTAACTTATATGCAGAGGACATCATGAGAAACACTGGGCTGGAAGAAGCACAAGCTGGAATCAAGATTGCTGGGAGAAATATCAATAACCTCAGATATGCAGATGACACCACCCTTATAGCAGAAAGTGAAGAGGAACTCAAAAGCCTCTTGATGAAAGTGAAAGAGGAGAGAGAAAAACTTGGCTTAAAGCTCAACATTCAGAAAACGAAGATCATGACATCTGGTCCCATCACTTCATGGGAAATAGTTGGGGAAACAGTGGAAACAGTGTCAGACTTTATTTTTTTGGCGGGGGGGCTCCAAAATTACTGCAGCTGGTAACTGCAGCCATGAAATTAAAAGACGCTTACTCCTTGGAAGGAAAGTTATGACCAACCTAGATAGCATATTGAAAAGCAGAGACATTACTTTGCCAACAAAGGTCCGTCTAGTCAAGGCTATGGTTTTTCCTGTGGTCATGTATGGATGTGAGAGTTGGACTGTGAAGAAAGCTGAGTGCCAAAGAATTGATGCTTTTGAACTGTGGTGTTGGAGAAGACTCTTGAGAGTCCCTTGGACTGCAAGGAGATCCAACCAGTCCATTCTAAAGAAGATCAGTCCTGGGTGTTCTTTGGAAGGAATGAGGCTAAAGCTGAAACTCCAGTACTTTAGCCACCTCATGCAAAGAGTTGACTCACTGGAAAAGACTCTGATTCTGGGAGGGATTGGGGGCAGGAGGAGAAGGGGATGACAGAGGATGAGATGGCTATATGGCATCACTGACTCCATGGATGTGAGTTTGAGCGAACTCTGGGTGTTGGTGATGGACAGGGAGGCCTGGCGTGCTGCAATTCACGGGGTCGCAAAGAGTCGGACACGACTGAGCGACTGAACTGAACTGAACTGAACTGAAATTCATATACTGATAAGTTAATGCCCAAGGTGATGCCTTTGGGAAGCAACTGGGTCATGAAGACAGAAACCTCATGAGTGGGATTTGTTGTAGGATTAGTGCCTTTGTAAAAGAGGCCCCAGAGAGATCCCTCTCACCTTCTGTCATGTTAGGATATAAGAAGCCTGCAACCTGGAAGAGTCCTCATCCAACCATACCTGAAGCTTATCTCAGACTTCCAACCTCCAGAACTATGAGAAATAAACGTCCATATCCAATAGGTCACCCTCACTATTGGTAAAGAACCCATCTCCCAGTGCAAGAGATGTAAGAGACACTGGTTCCATCCCTGGGTCGGGAAGATCCCCTGGAAGAGGGCATGGCAAACCACTCCAGTATTCTTGCCTGGAGAATCCCCATAGACAGAGGAGCCTGGTGGGCTACAGTCCATTGGGCCACAAAGAGTCAGACATGACTCAAGGACAAAGTACCCATGCATAAGCCACCCAATCTGTGACATTTTATTGCAGCAGCCTAAATGGACTGAAATTCTGAAAGAGATGGGAATACCAGACCACCTGATCTGCCTCTTGAGAAATCTGTATGCAGGTCAGGAAGCAACAGTTAGAACTGGACATGAAACAACAGACTGGTTCCAAATAGGAAAAGGAGTATGTCAAGGCTGTATATTGTTACCCTGCTTATTTAACTTGTATGCAGAGTACATCATGAGAAACACTGGGCTGAAGAAGCACAAGCTGAAATCAAGATTGCTGGGAGAAATATCAATAACCTCAGATATGCAGATGACAGCACCCTTATGGCAGAAAGTGAAGAGGAACTCAAAAGCCTCTTGATGAAAGTGAAAGTGGAGAGTGAAAAAGTTGGCTTAAAGCTCAACATTCAGAAAACGAAGATCATGGCATCTGGTCCTATCACTTCATGGGAAATAGATGGGGAAACAGTGGAAACAGTGTCAGACTTTATTTTTTTGGACTCCAAAATCACTGCAGATGGTGACTGCAGCCATGAAATTAAAAGACACTTACTCCTTGGAAGGAAAGTTATGACCCACCTAGATAGCATATTCAAAAGCAGAGACATTACTTTGCCAACAAAGGTGCGTCTAGTCAAGGCTATGGTTTTTCCTGTGGTCATGTATGGATGTGAGAGTTGGACTGTGAAGAAGGCTGAGTGCCAAAGAATTGATGCTTTTGAACTGTGGTGTTGGAGAAGACTCTTGAGAGTTCCTTGGACTGCAAGGAGATCCAACCAGTCCATTCTGAAGGAGATCAGCCCTGGGATTTTTTTTTTTGGAAGGAATGATGCTAAAGCTGAAACTCCAGTACTTTGCCCACCTCATGCGAAGAGTTGACTCATTGGAAAAGACTCTGATGCTGGGAGGGATTGGGGGCAGGAGGAGAAGGTGATGACAGAGGATGAGATGGCTGGATGGCATCACTGACTCGATGGATGTGAGTCTGGGTGAACTCCAGGAGTTGGTGATGAACAGGGAGGCCTGTTGTGCTACGATTCATGGGGTTGCAAAGAGTCGGACACAACTGAGCAACTGAACTGAACTGAAATGGACTGAGGGTGATAATTCTTAGGATCATTCTCATTGAATGGTAGTAGAATTATTAAAATTTTCATATATGATAGATTGGGATGGAGCACTGAGGAGAGTGGGTACTGATTTATCTCTCCACAGACTGTGTAATTAGTTAACTATTGTTAATGGTTTAAAAATCCAGTGTCTGTTAACTGCCTTGAAATAGAAAAAAAAAAAAAAAATGAACAAACAAAACTATGGGCCAACTCTAAACTCGAGGAAATCTGCAACAGGTATTTATGTTTTTATCTTTGTTTCTGTTATTGTTGCTTGTGATGTAAGGCGCTCTTCAAGTTACATGTTATCACATGAGGAGAATCAATTCCATCATTTCATTTATTGAAAAATTTGTCTTGTCTTCACTGGTTTGTGATGTGGTCTCTGTCTGATGTTGTTTTCATATCCCTGGGTGTCTATGTCTGGGCTTTTTAATCTGTTCTATTTATTTTTCCCTGAACCAACACCAAGGTATGTTAATTATTATAGTTTGGGCTTCCCTGGTGGGTCAGAATATAAAGAATCCGCCTGCAAAGCAGGAGACCTGGGGTTCCATCCCTGGGTTGGGAAGATCTCCTGGAGAAGGCTATGGCTGATCTGGGCTTTTTAATCTGTTCTATTTATTTTTCCCTAAACCAGCACCATGGTATGTTAATTATTATAGCTTAACACTAGATATTTTAGCTGATAAAGAAAGTGAATATTCCATGTTGTTCTTCAAGAAAGAATATTGGATATTCTCTTAAAAAAAAAACAACACTAGGTTTTCTATGGGATTGCATTGTATCTATAAATAAGTTTGGAAATAATTTTAGAATCCAAAAACATGCTGTGTTTGTCTATATAATTAGGCCTTTTTAAATGTTTCTCAATAATTTTATGATTTTTTCCATTGAACATTCATACATACATGGTGAGATTTATTTCCAGATAATCCATATTTTCTCTAGTATTGTAAATAGTATCTTTAAAATTTTCATGGGTAGAAAACAAATAGATATCTATATTGATTTTGTATCTAGCATCTATGATAAACTTTATTATAATAATAATTTATCTGCAGATCTTCGGATTTTCCTCTGAACAAAACCATATTATCTGCGAATAATGACAGTTTTCTTTCTTTCCTGATGTTTCTTATATTTCCAATTATTTTCTTGCTTTACTTTACTGCTTAGGATTTCCAGTGAAGTTCTGAATAGAAGTAGGGGAAGAGGCCCTTCTTGTTACATTTCTGATTCTTTCAATGATCCATCACAATTATGTTTGATGTAGGTTTTCCACACTTGGGAGTTGAAGTTAAATAACCTTGTAGTCAATATTGTTAAAATTCCACATTTCTTTAAATTGGACTAGGCAAAATGCAATCCTAATTAAAATTCTGGAGGCACATTGAAGAAACTGGCAAGATGTTTATGAAGTTCATATTAGGAATGCATTTCTCCCTGCCTTTATCATCTCTAAGCAATAGATTAATTTATTCTTCTAGAGCTTTATATAAATGCAGTCCTTTGTGTGTACTCTGTTTTTTGTTTTGTTTGAATTCTTCCATTCAGCATAGTTATTTTGAGATTCATCCATGTTGTGTGTACAGTCAGTTCCCTTACTTTTTTAAAAAACTTAAGCATTATTTTTTTATTTTTTAGAGAAGCTTTGCTGCTGCTAAGTCACTTCAGTCATGTCCAACTCTATGCGACCCCACAGACGGCAGCCCACCAGGCTCCCTCGTCCCTGGGATTCTCCAGGCAAGAACACTGGAGTGGGTTGCCATTTCCTTCTCCAATGAATCGAAGTGAAAAATGAAAGTGAAGTTGCTCAGTCGTGTCAGACTCTTCGCGACCCTGTGGACTGCAGCCTACCAGGCTCCTCGGTCCATGGGATTTTCCAGGCAAGAGTACTGGAGTGGGGTGCCATTGCCTTGGTTCACAATAAAATTGAACAGAAAGTACAGAGAGTTTCCATATCCCCTTCCATATATTCCTAGTCCAGCAGATACACAGTCTCCCTCAATATTGATATCCCTCACTGTTGATACATTTGGTATAATTAACTAATATATACTGATAAATCTTTATCACATGAAGTCCATAGTTATATGGGCTCACTCTTGGTTTTGTAGATTTTATGTGTTTGTATAAATGTATAGTGACATTATACCACTGATATAGAATAATTTCACTGTCTTAAAAATTCTCTGTTCTCTGACAGTTAATCTTTTTCTCCCCTGTAACCCTAAGCAACCACTGATTCTTTTATTGTTTCTATAGTTTTGCCTTTTCCAAAATGTCATATAGTTGGAATCAAGAGATATGTATTCTTTTCACATTGATTTATCTGACTTAGCGATATGAATTTAAGGTCCCCCCACATATTTTTATGACTTGATAGCTCATTCCTTTTAGCTCTGAATAATATTGTAGTGTCTTGGTGTATCATGGTTTATCCTTTCACCTACTAAAAACATGTTGATCACTTTTAAGACTGAGCAATTTAAATAAAGTTTCTATAAACATCCATGGGGCAGGTTTTTAAGTGTATATGTTTCCAATTCATTTGGATAAATAACAATGATCATGATTTTATGGTAAAAGTATAGTCATAAACTACCATTCTGTTTAACAAAGTATCTGTACCTTTTGCATTACCATCATCAGAGAATGAGAGCTCCTGTTAATTAAAATCCTGACAGCACTTGGTATGGTCAGTGTTTTTGGATTTTAGTGTTTTCTATCTTTCCTTTTTATTTTTTAAATTATGAAAATATGATAGCACATTTTCAGGAGACTTGGAAAATACAGAACAAAGTTACATATAGTTCCACCATATATTACAATTGCTTGTTTTAAGTAGAAAAATTAAGATCTTTAGTTGAGTTTTAATATCAAACACTTAGAAAATAGTAGAATAAATGTATGGACAAGTAGAAGAATATAGTAGATCTGAAAAGCATTATGATGCAATATGACATAATTAAGATTTATACTATTTTCACACAACAGTAGGATACAAATTCTATTCAAGTTCCCATAGACTATAAACTAGGAGACACTGGAACATATCTAGAGACGTAAGACCAGGTGCAAAAATTTCACATTCTAAAGGTATTGAAATCATACAGGTTCTGTTCTCTTTTTAGGATTTTATCCTTTCTAATAGGTGTTTCAGTTTCCCAGATGGTGGTAGTGGTAAAGAACCCACCTGCCGATGCAGGAGACAAAGGACACTAGCGTTTGATCCTTGGGTTGGGAATATCCCCAAGAGAAGATAATGACAACCCACTCTAGAATACTATTCTTACCTGGAAAATCCCATGGACAGAGGAACCTGGTGGGCTACAGTTCATTTGGTTGGTCAGTGGGACACAACTGAAGCAATTTATCACAATAGGTGTTCAGTGATATCTAATCGCTTTAATTTGTGATTCCCCAATCATTTATGTTTACTTGCCTTCTATTAATATATATCTTCTTTGGAGTGATACCACTCATATCCTTTTATTTTTAATTAGGTTGGTTGTTTTCTTACTGTTGAGTTTTAAGATTTCTTTGTATATTTTAGACACCAGTCTTTTATCAGATGTGTCTTTTGCAAATGTTTTCTCCCAATCTATGACTTGTCTTTTTATTCTCCTGGTATTGTCTTTAAAAAAAAACAAAAACAAAGCAGAAGTTTTTAATTTTAATAAAGTTCAGCTTATCACTTATTTCTTTCATGGTGCATTTGTTATGATATTTTAAAAGTTATTGCCATACTCAATTTCATACAGATATTTTCTCCAATATTATCTTCTAAGAGTTCCATAGTTTGGTATTTTACATTTATGCCCATTTTGCCTTTTGATTTACTTTTTTGTGAGGGTTATAATATCTGTATCTAGGTTTCTTTTCTTTTTGCATCTGTATGTTCAGTTTTTCTGACACCATTTTTTGAAAAGAATGTCTTTGCTCCATTGTATTTCCTTTCCTCTCATATCTGGGTCTCCAATTCATTTTGAGTTACTTTTTGTATGTAGTATAAGATAGAATCCAAATTCATTATTTTGCATGTGGATTATATATTTATTTTTACATATTAATTTTTTTATCTGAAATGTTGTCTAAAATCATTTCATCAGAATTTATCCTTAAGGAGCTTTCTTTGTGGAGAAATCTCAGGTTTTCTTGGTGAATTTTCTATTTGCTTTAATTTGTGAATGGTACCTTTCTGGAGTAAAGTATTCCAGATTGATAGTTAATTTATTGTTGAATATTTAATTCTTTTTATTCACTTTTTTGTTGATCTTGAGTCTCAGTCGTCAGTTTGTTGTGTATCCCTTGAAGATAATCTTTATTTCCTGCCTGTTCTCAAGATTTTCTCTTTAGCTCTGGGTTTTATCATTTTTATTACAATATGATCACATGTGTGTTTCTTTTTACTTTTCTCTTTGAGATTAACTTGATTTCTCAGGTTGTTGTTTGGTGTTTTTTAATAGTCATGGAAAGACTCAGCCATTGTAATTTCTACTATTAACTCTTTCCTCCTTATCTGTCTCATTTTTTGGAATGTCCATTAAAACTAAACTCTATTTTTTTGTGCACTATCTTTCTTCTGATGTAAACTCTAGTATAAATTCTCTTCTTCAATTGCATCTAACCCCTTGTTAAGTCCAATTTTTAAATGTTTCATTTTGAAAATTGTAGTTTTTTATTTCTAGAAGGTCTATCTGATTCTTTGTCTTTCTACTATTGGCTTTTATCCTGTCAGATTCCTTATTGATATTTTGAAGTTTTCATTTTGCTTCTTTTGCCATATTCAATGTAATAGTTTATAAGATGTGACTGATAATTGTAGTACATAAAGTCTTTCCCTGTAACATTTCTGGTTATCTTGATTCCTGGCACTTTGTTTCCATGTATGATATATCACTTTTCTGTTTCGGTACACTTATTACCTCTGAACAGTAATTTGAAACCTATTTCAGAAGTACTTTTCTCCAGAGTAGATTTTTACTTGCTTCCACTAAGCAGCTTGGCACTACCAATTCAGTTGGGTCCTCAACCCAGCTCAGAGTTCAAGGTCACCTGGACCTCCCTGGTGAGGGAAATCAAAACTGCTAATATGTAGCAGAGACATTTATTTCCACAGCATTTCAGAATCCTTTTTCCTTCCTTTTTATGGCCGCTGTTTTTCTCAGTGACAGGGCAAAATTATGTTTCAGTGTCAGAGATCAGGTTTGCTTGTCTTTTATCATTGTCTTGAAAACATGCATTAAGATCCCGTTTTAATATGTTGTAGTCTTCTATTAAACTAAACTCTTTGGGAAGTTGCATAACCTTTATGCCATCTCCTTTTCTCATGTAGACATCATATTAAGTTCAAGATAGCCTATTCAACAGATGCTCTCAAGACAAAACAGTTTATTATTCAGATCTTTTCATACAATCTCCATGCTTATAGTTTTCTTCTATTTTGACAAATAGTTTCTTAAATGCAGGATATTTCTTAAATATGCTTAAAGAATTTAAAAAATATTTTATTTAGCATTCCTCATTGTTTTCAATAGAAGTGGTTCAAATAGTCTTTTGTCTCTGGTAATAGAAATCCTTCCTTTATGATACTTAATGCAGGAGGAGATGTTGGGTTGCTTACTAATCTCCCATTTTGGTGTTAGTATTAAGGATGAAGACTTGAAGAACTTTACCTAATGAGAGTCAATCTTTATTAGTTGATAGCTTTAACAGCTTGACATAGGACCACAAAGAAAAATACTCTGTTTCAGATAGATGGACACAGGAAAAATCTTTTCAGTAGACTCATGCTCTAGGCAATAATTAGATATATGTTAGTGGTTTATTAGAAGAAAGCACAATATGTATTGCCAGTATATAAAGTCCCACCATACATAACTGCTAAGATATTGCATTGTAACATTTCCCTTAGAGAATTAAAGGAAAAAATAGAACTCACCTAATCACTGCTAAAGGATTAGCAAACCATGTTTAGTGAAGAGAGCAAGAGGGTGAAGGAAAAGCACAAATACCATATTCTCCAAGTTTGTGGAAATTTGAGTCATTTGTGCTGTTTTACTCGGAGAAGGCAATGGCACCCCACTCTAGTACTCTTGCCTGGAAAATCCCATGGATGGAGGAGCCTGGTGGGCTACAGTCCATGGGGTTGCTAAGAGTCGGATATGACTGAGCCACTTCATTTTCACTTTTCACTTTCGTGCATTGGAGAAGGAAATGGCAACCCATTTCCAGTGTTCTCGCCTAGAGAATCCCAGGGACGGGGCAACCTGGTGGGCTGCTGTCTCTGGGGTCGCATAGAGTTGGACACGATTGAAGCGACTTAGCAGCAGCAGCAGCAGCAGCAGTGCTGTTTTACTGGAGTATCAGTTCAGTTCAGTTTAGCTGCTCAGCTGTGTCTGACTGTTTGCAACCCCATGGATTGCCATACGCAAGGCCTCCCTGTTCATTATCAACTCCTGGAGTTTACTCAAACTCATGTCCATTGAGTCAGTGATGCCATCCAACCATCCCATTCTCTGTCATCCCCATCTCCTCCCATCTTCAATCTTTCCCATCATCAGGGTTTTTTTCAAATGAGTCAGCTCTTCACATCAGGTGGCCAAAGTATTGGTGTTTCAGCTTCAGCATCTGTCCTTCCAATGAATATTCAGGACTGATCTCCTTTCAGATGGACTTGTTGGATCGCCTTGGTGTCCAAGAGACTCTCAAGAGTCTTTTCCAAAACCACACTGTGGCATATCAGTACCTTTCCCTTAACCTTAATCAGAAGACCTCAAACTTTCAAGGTAATGGTATGAGAGTGAAAGTGCAGATAATCTATTGGTGTCCAAACAAAGACTATGGAGGACTACTTAGGCAGATGCAACTGGAGATTCCTTAAGATTCGTTATCACCTAAAACCAGTTGTGTCCACAGAAGGCACACCTGTACAGCTAAATACAGCCTCGTGTGGAGAACACAGTAGTATTACACTCCTGACTTCTGTATTTAAAAAGAAAGTAAGAAACATCACTCTCTTTTGCTATTATTTGAATTATTCTACCAAAGGGAAAGTGTGGCATATACTCTTTTTCTTAGCACCTTCAGTTCCAGTGTGAAGGAGACTTTTTCTTTAATAATGTAAGGATTAGTGATCAACATTAGCAAATAAGAAGTTGATTTTTTTCTCTATAAACACTTCAGTCTGAAACAACTGGATAGTGCACCACTACCCTCCGAAATTGGAAAAGGGAGTAGGTCAGCTCTCCCTATGGCTTGAACAGAAGGTGATAGAATAAAGAAGCAGTAACCTCGGCAGAGCATGGAAAATTAGAAAATTGGAGGGAGACCAAGAAAAAAAAGATGTCTATGGGTTCATGATTGGCTGTCTGTACAGCTTGTTTTTCTCAGGTCATCCATCATACCTGCATCAGCATACTCTCTCAGTGACTCCAGACCCTCAATACATGAATATATTTATCTAATACCAACATATAAAATTGCTATTTTGAATTTTTTGTTTGTTCGTTTATCCAAAAAAAGCTAAAGCATTAGTTACTCAGTTGCGTCTGACTCTTTGCAACCCCCTGGACTGTAACCTACAAGGCTCCACTGTCCATGGAATTCTCCAGGCAAGAACACTGGAGTGGGCTGCCATTCTCTTCTCCAGGAATCTTCTGGACCCAGGGATCAAACCCAGGTCTCCTGCATTTCAGGCAGTTTCTTTACCATCTGAGCCACCAGGGAAGCCTGCTATAAAATAAAGCTTATTGCAGGCTATTCTTCATATTTGATGATTATTTTAAAAGTGAAACAATCCTAGGATATTAAATAGATTTTTGAAAGATAACCTAAACATAGATACATTCATTTACTATAAACATATTCAGTATAATATATATTTGATCTAAATGTCAGAAATAAAATAAATTAGGTACTAGCAAGTTCAGGAGAGTTGACATGAAGAAAGCATTCTGATACTTAGAAAAGTAGTTTCTCAAACCTAAATTACCTCTAATTTCTAACAAAATTAAGTAACTCGTTTCATCTTGTTTAATTATCTGATGAAAATAAAAAGTCAGGGAGCATGGCTCAATCAAAGCAAAGAAATATTTAATTTTCATTTTACGGTAAGGCATACAGTTTACTTGTTAACAATAAAATGTTTTAAGCCATATGCTACTTATGGTTTTCTTTAAAGCTAGATTAAAATGTGCTAATTAGAGTGTAGGCTGCATATATAAATATACTGCTCTATTGCAAACCTGCTTTGATAAGGACCTATTTTGAATCCCAATAGAAAAAACTGCTATAATTGTCAGACACCCAAATAAGTAATTCACCTCAATCATGTTTTAATCTATCAAATGCCTGGTTCACAAATTGCTTAATCATATTTTATGTAAACTTTTTGTAATAAAATGTATGATAGATAACAATAGTGACGTGTGTACCAATGATATATATTTTTTCCATATTCACCAGCTCTTAAATTTTCAGCACAGATTTATTTGGGGTTTCTCAATACTGTCTTCACATTGGAGACCATTTCATAAAATGAAGCACAGAAGTCTAGTTCTAATCTTAAGGCAGGTATTATGATACTTTGGCTCACCTACTAACCACTTAGCAAATTACTCTACACCATTCACTGTCCTTTTTGCTGAAATTACACTTTAACACAGATTTATCACTATTCCATGGGGTCGCAAAGAGTCAGACACAACTTAGCAACTAAGCATGCACATCTTTGTGTGAAAGGAAGATATTTTTGAAAACAGTATATTAATATAGTAAATGTATCTCAATAGTAACCCCTTATTTACTTCTGGAAAATTTTAAAAACTTAATACACAGCTTTAAAAGGTAGCAGAAAAACACAGATAATTTTGTTTCCTTCATACTTTAAGTTCTAAATTGAAGTCTAATGGAACAATGAAATTACTATTGTTTTCAATTGTTCCTGGATTGTGGAAAAAATAATCTTAAATATAAAAGGTAGAATTAAATGCACATTGAAGAATTAAAGATAAAAAATATGAGAATACTTAGAGGAAAAATTCATTTAAAAAATAAACAGCATTTTTTTAATGTTAAAGGAAAACTTTTTAAATTTCTATGAAAACTTTAAGCTTTCTAGTCAGAAAGGAAAAGAGCAGAAATATAGAGTCCAGAAAGGTGATTTTACCAGGTTTAAAAATGGAATAAAGCTTTAAATGATTTAATTTCTTTACCCTTTTGTGCTCCCTATTTCTATATGCATTTTCATATATCTCATTTCTTTTCACAGCTCCAATCCTTCAAATCTTAGAAGCAGGCTATAAAGGGAGTAAGGGTACAAGTACGCTACATGAATATTGGATTGAATTAAGAAAGGGATTCCTAGAAAAATGGTGTTGGTTACCTGGTCTTATTTTCAGAGCGATTTCTTCCTTTCTTCTCTCTTTCATAACTATCTTCAACCAGCTCTCTTGTAAAATACCCATGCATTTTTCCTGCTCAGTCAGACTTTATTAAATCTCAGTATGTTTTGATGTTATTGCGCTTTGCCGTAACTGTGTTCATAAACATGGTGGATTAGTTCAAAGAGTTTAATTTTGTTAACATACAATATTGTGTTTCCTTATGACTTCAAATTAGCTTTGAATATAGAAATTAACTTGGTTGATCATACAAGTCATGAAATACCACATTATTTTTAACAATCTCTCTTGTCATTGGCCAACAGTTAACTAAATATGGACTTGGACAGAACGTTATTAGATTTGCACCCAAAGAAGCTTGCAAGGAAATACATGTCTTTTCACTGATGAATGGGAAGCATTGCTTGTTATTCTGGCAAGGATTTACCATGTCATTTTCTGGAAAGCCAAGTGTTGACATTGATCTTAATTGGTACCCATCAAATGCCATATCTTCTTGACGTAAGATTGAGTTATGGCCATCACCAATCATTAGCACTCTAAATATTTATATAACATTCCTTTACATTGGAGTTTAAAATTAAGTAAATATGCAAGAAGTAGAAGCAGGACTATCCAGATTTAAGTTACTAAAGAATTCTGTGCCTGAGAACAAATTTGACATACAGAATTGAGTGACATCTTCCTTTAAAATTCTAAGAATAGTTTTTACATTCCAAGGCTAAAAAGCAGTTTCCTATGGTTCCAACCTAGTAAATTTCCATGCTGAACACAAAGGAATTATAGAAACAGATACTATTAAGTTAATGATGAAAAATACATTCTAATTTTTAGCACTTATCTTTAAGTAAGTAAGAGACACTATAGATTGTGTTTTGTTATTTCTAAAGCATTTATTTGCAGGAGAAAGATGAATTTTTAGAGATGTCTTATCAGGAAAAAAAAAAAGAGAAGAGATAAAAATCTATGTAGCGTCTCTCTCCTAAATAATAGGTGATTATATTCTAAGTCATTTTTGCTCCCAAAGAGATACTGAATTAGGGGGCCTATAAATATACTCTGAGGAATCTTAGCAGGCTTGTTTATTTTACCAGGAAAATATCCCATGCACAATCTTCTTCTACCTGAGAAAGATGGGATAGAAATTTCTGGGGAAAAAATGACCTTTTTATTCTCCAACTCTTTATTCTTCTCTATAATCAATATAGTTTAAAATCAAAGGAAAAATCAATACTTTTCTTTATAAATTATATTTTATATATAGTATAGGATTTTGTAACAATGAGACCTAACGACTTTTAACTGAACTCTCATACTAAAGCTTATTTAATCCTTGTGATGCCTGTTATAATGCCCATATTTTACAGAAAACATTATTCATTTAGGTTAACAAACTTTTCCAAAATCACAGACTTAATAAGTATTGAAGCTAAATTTCAAACCCAAGGCAACTTAACATAAAATTCTATATTCATTCCCATGCTTTCTAGTCACCTGAAAGCTTATATAATAGTGCAGCTCCATCAGTCCACAGAAATGAATACCATTTACACTAAAACACTGTCTTGCATTCCATCAGGAAAAAAAAAATGGTTTTCAAATACATTGGCAAATACATAGAATTTTTTTTCTTATTTAAGGAAGAAGTATTTTGCCTAAGGTCACACAGCAAGTGACTGGCAAAACTTAAATGAAAATATAAAAGTAATTTAAACATATCTAACAGTGAATATTATAATTTATAATGCACACTATTTAAATGTCTCTCTCCTGCTGGGAGCATTTAATTAAAAAAAGACAAGGGGAAGTGTAATCAAATTATCTATTTAAACTACCTTGCCCTACAGAGTATATAGATTTAATAACCTAATAGCAGGTCCAGTGGTAAAATATGATCTATGATTTTTTATTAATGGAAAACCATTGCTGCTTAAGTGTACGCTCTTCTGTCAAAAAGACAAAAGTTGAAACAAATAAAAAATAAATAGGAACAATATAAATGCCTACTGATATTTCTGTAGAAATCATTCATAAACTTTTTTTTTTTAAAGAAATCACACATGAATCTTTCAGAATAGAACAATATCCTAAACACCCCATCAGAAGAAAATGTTGACCCTTGCCTTATAGGATTTTACTGCAGCTGAACCACAACTAGCAAAGAATCTGGCAGAAAATAAGTAGTATTATATTTATAAATTGAATTTTACTTTATTTCAAGTGACCAGTTTTGTTTATTTGATGTCTCAGGTGATGTATGAATGGTATTTGCTTGACAACATCTGATTTTAATGTATCATTGGTAAAGAAGACAGTATCCTTTTAACAATTTTCCCTATTGCTTAGGAACATAGAGCAACAATAGTACCTATTTTTCTTCTTTAGAATTCTTCAGACTCCTTATTTTGTACTCACATAACTTTTTTTCTTGTGTTCTGCAGGTAATTCTACCTCTCTATTACCTCCCATTCTCTTAATATTCTTAATTTTGGTTTTAGTCTGATATCACTCAACAGTTTTAGCTGTTAAATACTTTGTGTGTCATTTCCTCCATATTAAAAAAAAAAAAGATATAGCACACTGGAAAGTTCTAAACATTTAATAAAAATTTCATTTGCCCTGGAGAAATATGACACAGCAGTTTAGTTAGAAAGAAGTCAAATGAAATGACATCCCTACCACCCTGGTGAAATTGAAAATTATTTACTGTGTATATACTAATAATATTCTTCAAATGAACTCACTTAAATGGTGGTAAATCAAAGATGTCACACAAATAAGTTCCTCATTTTATATCCTTAGCAGACTCAATACTGGAATAGTAGTAAATCAAAGATGTCACAGAATTATGTCTCTTGTTTCTATCTTTACCAAGAGCAGCATTGGAAATTATATTATAATCTGCTCTCAAGCAGCCAGAGTTTTGGGGAAATACATAGCTTGAGAAGAGCAGTCCTGGGACAAAATAAATGATTCTCACAGAGGCAGACATGACCCCGAGTTAGCAAAATTCAAGCTTCAGTTGTATTTACATGTTTGTATATTACTAAAAATTATCTGGCAAAAAATACTTTGGCAAAATTTGCAATGTATGGTATTTTTGAATTGTTTTCACTTAAGTTGTACCAAATCTCAGTTCAGTTGCTCGGTCATGTTCAACTCTTTGTGACCCCATGGACTGCAACATGCCAGGCCTCCTTGTCTATCACTAACTCCGAGTTTACTCAAACTCATGTCTATCAAGTTGATGATGCCATCGAGCCATCTCATCCTCTGTTGTCCCCTTCTCCTCCCACCTTCAATCTTTCCCAGCATCAGGGTCTTTTCAAATGAGTCAGCTCTTCACATCAGGTGGCCAAAGTATTGGGGTTTCAGCTTCAGCATATCTCTCTGATGTATATTCAGGACTGAATATGATTCTGATTCAGCCCTTGATTCCTTGACATATTATCTAGGGTATGAAAGTAACACTTTTTAGTCAAGTAGCAACATCATACACTCTTATCAGTGTAAAAGGCAGTAAACTCACCCATTCAACCTTACAATAAAATGTTTTAAAACCCTTAAATTATGTCACTAAACTACTAAAGCAGTGCACCTTTATTTAAATAATATCCTTGCCTTTCCTCTTAAGCTGATAATTTAAAAAATATTTAAGTAAAATTTATTAAAAATATATATGAATTATTCCTATATATATGAATTTAACACATATACATTAAAGTTATATTTTAATAATTTATCTAGAGTTATATTTTTATCCCTATTTTATACCTGAGGAATCTGAAACACAGTTTCTTCACAGAAATTCTTGGTATTATACATAGATTAAGGGCTTCCCAGGTGGCTCAGTGATAAAGAATCTTCCTGTAATACAGGAGACACAGGAGACACAGATTTGATCCCTGGGTGGGGAAGATATCCTGGAGGAGGAAATGGCAACCCATTTCAGTATGCTTGCAGGGAAAATCCTGTGGACAGAGGAGCCTAGCAGGCTACTGTCTATGGGGTCACAGAGTCAAACACCACCGAGTGACTGAACACATGTACAGATTACTATGGTATGAACACACATAATAAAATTTCAAGGTGCTATGATATAAACTAATATTGGTTTTTATTGAGAACAGAAATCCAGATCTTTTCTTTACTTGAAATGATCATTGGGGAAAAAAAAGAAAAAAGGAAGTATTTAAAATGTGAGGACAAATTTATTTAAATTTGTGAAACTTTCTAATTTATCTCTTCTAGAGCTTGATTTATTAATCATCCTTCTCTCTTTTGTATCTGTAATCTGTCTTACATGAATTCCTCACTCTCAGGTTACTTGTATATTCAAGAAACTTTTATTCTGAACAATAATAATTACAGTAACAATAATAAAATTAACAAACTTTACATTTAACTTTTACTCTACACCAGTATACAATGAATTGTATATAAATTTTAATGCTTACTGTTAAATTTCAGAAAGGATCATGTACTTTGATTTCTCCACCTTTCAACTGCTGATCCTCAATATCTACCACCATGAGAACATTCCAAAGGGCTCCCCAGTGCTCTCTTTAATTACCACCCCACTCTTGGTTCTCTGTATATGTAGAGTTCTGTTTCTAATATTCATCTTTTCTCTCTAGATTCCCTAGATAATTATATCCATTCCCAAAGTGCCATGTGGTTATCATTATGAACGAAAGTTTGCCAAACATATTATCAAGTGCCTACTTTAAGGCACACTGTATTTTCAACTGCCTACTTGCATCTCCACCTAACTCTTTTCAAACTCAAACTGTCATTCAAACTCAGTGTATCAAAGACTCATTTCCTTCATCTTGCCCCCACCTCAAACATTGTGGATGATAATGAAGAAGATGCAGTTGCTGATTGAAGAGGATTCAAAACAGACCTGCTACTTTCTCTATCTCCTCTTTATTTAGAAGTGTTACATATCCATTTGCTAAGTCCTGCATATTTCTCTAGTCCTTACCTTCTCTTTTTTCCCCTCAGATGTTTCCTGTATTTCTTGTTTCTGGAAAAATATCTTTTAATTGATTTACATACAACTACCATTTTCTTTTCTCTCAGCTCGGTTCTCTAGACAACTACATTGTTATTAAAACCAAATCTAATTTTGTCACATTTTTGTAAAATTGTTTACAATTATCTTTGGAATAAAAACCGAAGTTTTTAGCACTGAGTATAAGCCCCTTCCATCATACAAAGTTAACCTGTGCTTATAACTTATTATCCCATGCTTTATCCAATCACACTAAGTTATAGACCACACAATACAGTAGGAAGCCTTCAATAACACTGATGATGCATGTAGTTCCTCTTCATGAACTTCTTTGTACCCCTTGTAGAACAGATGAACAACTTGGGGAAATGTTTCCATTATCTGACATGGGATAGACATTCAACAAATGATTGTTAATGTGGAAAGATTAAATCTAGAGCCATATTTTCTATAAATCTATGGCAACCATGAAAGATGCAAAGCATAGAACTTTCTTCAAGAGATAACCTGCTACACAGATTGCAATTAGACAACAGTCTTCAGCTGTAGCACTTTGTGGATTCACTGCAGCATTGCAGGTGAGGCCATCCTCTCCCCAGTTACCAATCAATGATTGTACACAGTAGAAACTCTAGTTCCTGGCCCCACTGACACTCATGGACAATCTTTGCACTGGAGCCAACTATTAGGGTGGTTAGGGCCTTCTCAGACATGCACTCAGTACTGAAGCTCCTCCAAACCAATCTTCCTTTCTTCCCCCTCTACTTCACAGGGGTCAGATCTTCATCATAGTCTGAAGCTCTCTCTAACAACTTCTGCCCTATCTACTCATTAATTTTTATCAGGTATAATCCCCAATAAATCTCTTGCACTTCTAACTGAACTTTTTCCTTATATTTACTTCATTGAAGTCTCAGGCTAACTAATACAAAACCTTTCATGATTTACAAATCAAACAGTCCTCATACTCACAGAGTTCTGTATACATAACACTATTTTTTTTCCAAATTATATTCTACATATTTATGTTGCTTTTTTCACTAGGATGCAGATTGTATCACTGATACAATAAATGAATATTTATTGTTAAATGAATTTATCCATTCATGGTTTTAAATTTTTAATGAAAATGAATTATGTCTGTGTGTAGATTTTTTTTTTTTTTGCATTTGCACACACAAACACACTAATTTGGTTAAAATCATATTTAAATTCTCATTCAGGGAAATTTTCTGAAACTTCTGCCATTTACATATTGTAATAAATACCACGTAGGATGCGTTTTGAGCATACTACAGTACTCAAGGAAATTTAGTACTTTGGGCTGAAACTAATTCTCCCATCTCTTCATTTTCAAGTCAGAGGGTAATTATGACTATTCCTTTAAACCACACAAAGAACAAATATACTGAACTTAACAAAATTAAAAATGGAACCCAAAAAGAAGTGTTAAAAGTGAGAAGATAGTTGTAGTGTAGCTTTATACTCTTGACCAATGGTATTGATTATACAGTTAATAACTAGCTATGAAGAGAACCTGAGCAATTTAATTAATGGAAGATATGAGTCATACTAAAACAATTGGGAAGAAGCTAGAGTAATAACCTATAAGCTTGCAAAGTGATACGATTTCAATAAAATTATATTTGCAATATGACTGTTTTTTGCACAACAGACTACTTTCCAAAAGTCAATTCTAAACTTACAATTCATACATATTAAATTAATGTGCTAGATTTTTAATTTCTAAAATAATTTCTTGTTGAACTAAATTAATTCTAAATTATAATAAAATCAACTAAGAATTACAGCATTCACTTTAAAAGACCACCTACATTTGATAATGTATAATTCATTTGCATTTTAATTTCTCAGCTTAAACCTTAAATAAATGCTATTCAAATTTACTCTCATGGTGTCTTATTTACATAATCATGACAGACACAAAGATATCACACCACTTTGTTGCTGTGTGATTTGGTGTTACTTCTGACAGTAGCTGTGAAATTTGTTACCACATTTTAGCTAAAATCCTGTGAATCTGCTAGTATTTTTCTATATGTCAATACAATTTTTATGTGACCATTGTTTACCAAGAAACAGAAGGAATAAAAACAAAATTAAAGATACATCTTATATCTTTAATGAACTTCAAACTAATTAAAAGACTACAGTTGTGTATCAGACAAAAAGAGCATAATAAAAGTTGAAGCAATGTGTTCTTAAGATGAATATTATCTACATCTGCAAATGCTTTATTCATAAAGAAAACATTGCTGTGCAACCATTGGAAATTTACAATAATTATGTGTTCTTGATGAAGACTTTACAGATAGAATTAATAGAAATTAGAAGAAAATGATTAAAAATAGGAAGAAAATAAGAACTATTATGATATTATGTATGGAAATGAAGGGAAAACTAGAGATGAGTAATCAAAAGTGTAATTAAAAGCAGTGGAAATCAATGTATAGAACCATATTTATAGGAGTGTAAGAATATGACAGAATTCAAAGGTAAATGAAAAATTTCAAACAAAGATTTATAACAGGGTTAACATATATTTAAAAGATGCATTTAGAAATCAAGAAGAAAGATATCAACTCTCTATTAATATAGCAAAAACCATAAATAAAGCATTCACAGAAAAAGTACAAATTGAGAGTAACATATGCCAAATCTTCAGCTTTACCAGTGTTGATAAAAAGAATAGTGGTGCTCCCCAAAAATGTCCACTGTCACTGGGACCTGGGAATATGTTGTGGTATGGGTTTAAAGGTGACGGAATTTGTCACCCTAAAATATGTCACTATGGCATAAAGATTATTTTGAGCTAAAGGCACTTAGGAAACAGCAGGTACAAGATGGATTCTCTGAACTATCCTTTGTCTTCCTGAAAGCAGGAGATAAAACCCTTGTGAGAAAGATGCCCTCTTGATACCAGATCTTATCACCAAAGATGGGGAGTTGAGGCCCAGAATGTACTGTAGAGACTCAGGTTGGTAAAATAACTTGTAGCAAAGTTTCTGAAATAACTAGGAACACAATTTTCAATTCAAGGAGATTTAACAGCCTAACTTCTGGATTCCACTTTTGGGCGGTGAGCCATAGCCCTTGTGGCTGCTCTGGTGTTCTTTCATCCCTAAACAGCATCCAGGGCAGAAACTCAGGAGTACCTGTCCTACATACTCATCTCAGTGTACTTGTTCTTACATCCGAGAGATCTTTATCTTCTGATATTGTCACATACATTTTCCTTGTTCATGTTTGACTGTTAAAATTCTCTCCAATCCATACCTTGCCAAAGAGAGAACACTTTTTAAATAGATTCTATCATTTGAGTGCTTTCTGAATTATTAACATAGGAGTAACAATGGCACCCCACTCCAGTACTCTTGCCTGGAAAATCCTATGGACAGAGGAGCCTGGTAGGCTGCAGTCCATGGGGTCACTGAGGGTCGGACACGACTGAGCGACTTCACTTTCACTTTTCCCTTTCATGCATTGGAGAAGGAAATGGCAATCCACTCCAGTGTTCTTGCCTGGAGAATCCCAGGGACAGGGAGCTATGGGGTCTCACAGAGTCGGACATGACTGAAGTGACTTAGCAGCTTAGCAGCAACATATCTGAGGACTGCAAAGCATTTTTTTTCCCACTTTGAAAAACTTTTGTGTCATAAAAAAAGTTATTTTTTTTTACTGTTCAACAAGTTGTATTGGCACGTCATAAGCAAGTTTATTTATAGGACTTGTGTGGGTAAGAATTCCATTGGAAATGACATTGCTTAAGAGATTTAAGGAAACATTTTACATAGAAGATGTGAAAATACCTCCTCTTTGTCCACAGATCACCCAAATCTAGATAAAGACACCAGAACTCAGTGAAAAGGAGGGAATCAAATTAATTATCAAAGTTCATATTTTCTAGAAAAGTTGTCATTCTTTTCAGATTATTGAAACTTTAAATCATACTGATAGATTTTAGGAATATTTTACTCTGTGGAAACAAAGGAAAACTTAGTCTTACAGGCTCATAAATTACATTTTTAACTTGTTTCAGGTTTCTCTAAAATTGAAATGAATTTGTATGAGAAATGTGCTAGAGTTATGAAAAAAGAGGGTTTGTCTGTTGACTTGTGAAGCTTAATTTTTCTCCCAGATAAAAAGATTTTTCCTTGAAACAGATAAAATTTTAAATATGTCAAAAATAGTATTGATTCAATAATTCAATAAAAACATTGAATATCCACTATGTACCAGTTATTGTTCCACTGACCTTGGATATAAAAGTATACAATATAAATAAAAATCCTTATTTTATTAGAACTTGCTCTCTGGCATAAAGCAAATAAGTAAGAATCATAAAATTAAATTCCTTTTATATTATAAATATTACAATATAAAATATTATTTATATAAAATAATTATATATCATTTGCATAACATATATTTATATTTTATATATTATTTATACTTTATATTTATGATTTATTATTTGTTAGCCATGGAAATTTACTTTGGAGTACTGTAATTATTGAATTATGTTGCTGTATCTACAGGTACTAATTAGAGTAACACTTTTTTTGGTCTGGGTGATTATACCAAAGTTAATAGGTCCACTATACATACTGATCTTTCTTTCTCATCTTTCTTCTCTTTTATAAGTGACTAGGAAATTTGTACTATGTCTACTCAATGGATGAATCAGAATGAGAAATATCTGGTCTGTCTGTTGTTCTGGACTATAATAAACTAACTGCTTTTATTTTTGTCTCTCTTTCAAACAAGTCAATTGAAAAATAATTTCAGTTGTGCTCTTTGGGTGTGATTTCAGTAGCTTAATTGAGAGAAAAGTAGAAATGTATCTCTGACTCTGCAATATATCTCTAATTTGTACTAAGTGACCTGACAAACACAGATGCAGTTAACATGTAGTGGAAGGGTTTCTAAGATAGCCAATAGTTCACTTGGGCTGAGAAGACCATTCTGAAAGCTAAGCAGATGACAAAGTCCAAAAATAAAAGGAGAGAAATTTTTTGAGGAATGAAAACAATGTTCAAAACATCAAACATAAAGTAGTAAAACCAGAAAACACTAGATAACTATAACAGAGAAATATTCAAGAATTATTTATTGAATGTCAGCCAGCTGTTGTGCCTTAGGCCAGGTCTTGGCAAGGAGTTGGGGATGGTGCAGGCCAGACTTCGTTTTTTTAAGTTTATGGTCTACTCTGGGATGTCTCCTGGGGTATATTGACATTAAATAAAGAAACAGACACATATAAACAATATTATAAGTTATATTAAGTGCTGTGGAGGAAAATAATAGAATGTTATGAGAAAAAATCAGTGGAGTGATTTAATGCATATTGGTCAATAAAATAAAGCACTTTTCCTTCTCTCAAATTTAATTTAAGACCTGAAGCATGAGCAGGCTCTAAGGAGTAAAAAGAGATTAGATCATTCTAGGAAGTAATAGATGGACAGGGTACCTTAACTATAGTTGAGTGAGGAGTGAAATATGAGTAGGTTTCAGGTTCAGAAGCTTGTAGGTCATCCTCATCATTTTAATTTTATCCTACCAACAACAAAACCCACTTAAGAGTTTTAAGCAAAGAGAAGTGAAAACATCAGCTTTGAATTTTATAAGGTATATATTGGCTTTCTATGGCAATAGTCAGAGGATTACAAAGTGGATGTGTAACAGTATATTTGAAAGACAATATTGGTTTCAACCTGATTCTTAAGAGAGGAAATGAAAGGTAATATAGAATATATATCTATATCATCTCTACCTCTATCTCTACCTCTACGCCTACCTCTATCTCTATCTCCACCTCTATCTTTTGTCAAAAGTTATTCTGTTTCCCAATCAACCCTAGACAGGATCAGGGCAGATTTTTTTTTTCATAACTGCTTTACTATGTTGTATTAGTTTCTGATGTATAACAACGTGAATCAACTATATGTATACATTTATCCTCTCCATGTTGATCTTCCCTCTCACTTCCTAATCCCACCCCTTTAGGTTATCACTCAGCACTGAGTTTAGCTCCTGATGTTATACAGCAAATTCCCACTAGCTGCCTATTTTACACATGGTAGTGTGTATAATTGTTGATGCTACTCTCTCAGTTCCTCCCAGCTTCTCCTTCCCCAGCTATGTCTGCAAGTCCATTCTCTACATCTATGCAGATCATGAGACCTGAAATGATGATAGAGTACAGTGGTACAGATAGGAATAGATACAAATTTGCCACTTGCTTGATTGATAGCTTGGACTTAAGCATATTCAACTACATTAAGCTGTTTTTACTACTTGGTGTTAATAAATTATACCTTGGCATCAAATATAAGATATGTATATATATGCATATGTATATATACATATATATGCATATGTATAAGTGTGTCTAACAAATACAGTTTAAATGCCTTAAAAACATCACTGCCTACTCGCTGCTGAGATTCAATCCTTTTAAAAAAGGATCAGCAAAATTTCTGTAAAGGACCAGATAGAAACTATTAGATAGATGGTCTCTGTTGCAACTGCTTAACTCTGTCTCTATAGTGCAAAAACAGCCATGGTCAATATTTAAACAAGGGGTCATGGGAAGAATTGGCCAGTCTTGAGTTTGCCAAACTGTGAAACTTTTAAATAAACATAAGACAGAATGGAAAGAAGAGACATTGATATTCAGGTTGAAAGTGCTCCTCTCCACTAATAACAGAATGGTAAAAACTTAGTATGATAAATTGAGAAGCTTATCAAATATATGATTTTGAAATACTCCTGAACCACTGTTATTTTTAAGTGATTTTATCTATGACTTGAAGTTGAGCAATTTTGATACTGAAGTTTTTCATATGTTTCTGCAGTATTACCTATTGATATGTGTTGCAGTATATGATTGTCAAAATAACAAACAAATGAAAAAGTGTGAAAAATTGAAATGACAAGATTGTTGAAGTAGCTTCAACATGGTGATGTGCTGAAATCTAGGAGCTGAGATACACCATGAGTTTTGATATAGTGAAATTTAATCAATACCAGACAGTGACCAATATGTCTGACTATCCAGTGTGCCTAGCAGGCAACACTAAAATTCTCCCAGCACAAATAAGAAAATTGTCAATGAGACTGTCAGAGACCAAAAAAAGAAAACAGAAAATCATTTACAGACTAGCTGATTCTAAGAAGAATGCAAAAGGTTTTGTACAGAACTCCCAAAAAAGATTATCTGTTTTTGGCATTTTTATCTGCTAGTACTCCATAATGCAGCTGAATCAACTGAATATATCCAGTGCTTCACTGGGGGCAATTTGATATATATATCCATAAACAGTTATACATACACATGTGTGTGTATATTCAAATTTTATTTGCTGTGTGGTGGACAGAATATATTCTTCCCAATGATAGCCACCTTCCACTGCCTGGAGCATGTGAATATGTTACCTCAGTGGTAAAAAGGACTTTGCAGGTACGAGGGATTAAGGTAAGGATTGGAGATACAATTTTCCTGCATTATCTAAGTGGACCCGATGTAATCACTAGCATTCTTTTAAGAACGAGACAACTAAGTCAGTTGGTATTAGAAGCTAGGACTCCAAGTTGTAGTGATGCTAAGGAGCAACTAGGAGTCAAGGAATACAGGTAGCCTGGAAGAACTGAAAAAGACAAGGAAACAATTTTTCCCTCGAGCATCTAGAGAGAATGCAACCCGACTGACACTGTGATTGGAGATTTCTGACTTTCAAAACTCTAAGAAAATAAATTTGTGGTGTTTTAAGTCATTAAATTTGAGATAATTTGTTACAGTAGCACCAGGAAACTAATGTAATATGCGAAGTCGGTCATGCCCTGAATTACTTAGGAGTCTTTTTTCTAGGAGTCTTATATTTTGGCTGCTGTGATTGTCATAATTTTGTGGGCGATTAATTATGGAACTCATTTGTCATATTGTGTTTGATGTGGCTGAGCTTTCAATCTGAAAATTTAAATTTTAACTTCTGAGGGATATTTTTAACTTGCTGCTTATATAAGCTATTTTATTTTTTATCATCCATGTGTAAAACTCAGTGATATAATGCAGTTACAGGATGCAACATTATTTGAAATGTGAAACCAAATAAATTAGATAAAAATGATTCATGTTTGTTATTATGAAAGCAAGAGATCAGAATATCATACAGTAATACCAGCAAAACATTTGCTACTTTTGATAGGCTAAGAATTTAATTTTCAGCAAAAGTACATTCCCGAGTTTCACTTTTGTTTTGTAATAAAATCTCAATTTCAAGAGATACTGAAATGTAAACAGGAAATAGGTGTCAGCCTCAGGTCAGACCTACATTACACAGTATATTTACTTGCACCAAGTATTTCACAATTGTTATCTTTAAACTAAATAATCATCTCTCGGATTTCTTCTTAGGATTAGACACAACTTTTGTATGTGCAATACTTTTATATTTCCTTTAAGGGATACTAAATACAAGTAAGGAGACATGTGCCAAAAGTGACGGATGTTGGAAACAATCTTGAGCTAGGAAGCAGCATGAGGAAATTGAAATATTTGAAAGATGGGTTATATCAGATGATATTGGATGAAGAGAGAGAAAAGGAATATATTATATTTTAGTTAGCTATCTCCAGTCTCTCCCCATTTTCTGTCCAATCAAATGCTTGGTATCTTTGGAAGAAAACAAAAGAAACAGGCAACAATAGCAACATCAAAAATAGCCAAAAGGAATAGAACTGAAAAAACTATTTTGATGATAAACATTGTTACAAAATAAATTTTAGATAATTAAATGAATGAGAGTTAAGGTCATATTTTACAGTTACTAGTAATTGTGACTGAGGAGACAAGCAATACCAGGAACAGATTCTAAACTGCTACAGAAGGAAAAAAAAAGACTGTGTAAAAGCATGAAACTCAACACTAGAAAAAATAGAAATAGGAAGGGGGAAAAAACTACTTAGTAATCAGACTACAGAAGTAAGGGCAGGCTTAACAACTAAGAGAAATAGGCCAAACAGTAAACATGGTGATCTGTATTGATACGTATTCTTGAGAAACTATTTGGATAATTTATGTATTTGACAATGGTATTTGTATTGGTGGTGCTAAGTCATGTCTGACTCTTGAGACCCCATGGTCTCTAACACACCAGGCTTCTCTGTCCATGGGATTTCCTAGGCAAGAACACTAGAGTGGGTTGCCATTTCCTTCTCCAGGGGATCTTCCCAACCCCAGGGGTGGAACCTGCATTTCCTATATAGCAGGTAGATTCTTTACTGCTGAGCCACCCTATATGCTATAAACTACACTAAATATTGGGAATGCAGCTTATGTTTGGTGATGGAAGAGTCCAGACACATGTAAATATTTTTGTGTGAAGATAATGAACTGGAAAAGAAGTATAAAATGTGAAGTGGTATAGAAAGGAAGATATTATTTTAAAGAGAATTGTCAGGAAAGGTCTCTCAGATAAGTTTGTATTAGAATAGAAATATGAAAGAAGGTCAAGGTGCAGAGTATGGAAAACTGTGGGAAAAGAGTCAAAAGCAGATAGAACCATATGTGAAAAGGCCCTCAGACAAGAGCATGCTAGATGTGTTAAAATAATAGCTAGCATTACTGAACCAAAGTATTTCCTTGATAGCTCAGTTGGTAAAGAATCTGCCTGCAATGCAGGAGACCCCAGTTCAATTCCTGGGTATGGAAGATCCGCTGGGGAAGGGATCGGCTACCCATTCCAGTATTCTTGGGCTTCCCTTTTGGCTCAGCTGGTAAAGAATCTCCTGCAATGTGGGACACCTGGGTTCAATTCCTGGGTTGGGAAGATCCCTTGGAGAAGGGAAAGGCTACCCACTCCAGTATTCTGGCCTGGAAAATTCCATGGACTGTATAGTCCATGGGATCTCAAAGAGTCAGACATGACTGAGCAACTTTCCCTTCCCTTCACTGAACCAAACCATTGTCTGCTCACAGTAAAATCAATCTACTGATATGAGGTTTTGGTTAAGGAAAGTGTAGCATTTATTGGAGGGTGCCAAGCAAGTAGTGCAGGCAACTAGTGCTTAAAAGACCCAGCTTTCAGGGAAAAGTTTCTAAAGATGAGGTGAGAGGGGTTGTGTGTGATCAGCCTGTGGACATTCTTCTATTAATCAGTGGTGAGGTAATTGGGAATCAAAATCATCAACCTTCTAGTTCCATCCAGAGTGAGGGTCTACCTGCTGTGGGCAGCATACAGTTAACTTGTTCCACCAGGTGGGGTTTTCAGTATCTACCGAATAGCTCAGAGGATTTGGCTCAGAAGATTATCTGCAGCCCTAGAGGAGGATATGAAGCCCTTGACTTTGTTTAGTGACTGAACTATTACTTTGTCTTTCTTAACTCTTTTCCTTTATTTCTGCCTTTTCTCCCTTCTCTAACTAAAAGCATTCGGGGAACTTGGAAAGGCCTAGGAAACTAATGTTTTTCTATAAACAAGAGGCAGGCAGAGAGCACGGAGGGATCTGTCCTTGGAAGGCCCTGTAGGATCCTTCTTGGTTACACTAGGAATCCATTGTGGTTTGTATAAGTAGAGGAGGGGGTCCTGGAAGAAGCCTAGGCCAGAGAAGTAGATCTGGGAAAGAGTAAACACACCAGAAATTCAAAGGGATAAATTACATATTTTATTCTGAGTGAGATGGGAAATACTTGCACCCCCTTGAGCTGAAAGTCCTGTGTTAAAAGTTGTTTTGAAAGAATAAATGTAGATATTGTGTGGTGAGTAATATAGAGTTCCAGAAAAACAGAAGCAGCAGGCACCATTGCAACAGTTGGGTAGGAGATAATAGTGTCTGTATTAGTTTGCTGCTGCTGCTGCTACTGCAGCTAAGTCGCGTCAGTCGTGTCTGACTCTGTGCGACCCCATAGACAGAAGCCCACCAGGCTCCTCTGTCCCCAGGATTCTCCAGGCAAGAACACTGGAGTGGGTTGCCATTTCCTTCTCCAATGCATGAAAGTGAGAAGTGAAAGTGAAGTCGATCAGTCGTGTCCGACTCTTAGCGGCCCCATGGACTGTAGCCTACCAGGCTCCTCCGTCCATGGGATTTCCCAGGCAAGAGTACTGGAGTGGGGTGCTATTAGTTTGCTAGGGCTGCTATAACAAAATACCATTATCTCACTGTTTCACACTGTTTGGTGAACCCAGGGTAGGCAAGGTGGTAGGCAGGAAAGCTGGAAGAAAACTCGAGGAGATGTAGGAACCGTAGATATGTTTATTCTCTCCAGGCAACCGTAAAAAGGGCTTCCTCAGGTGAGACTTATATACTTGTACAGAAAAAAAGTGGCCATGGCCAAGCAAGTATAATGTGAAGTGCATGCACAGTGGTATAAGTGATCTCAGCTATTACATAACTATGCAAAGCCATTGTTTACATATTGTGGGGTGATTGATAGGGCGTGAGACCATGGGGTGAGACAGCTTTACTGGCACCATTTAGCCACATGCTATTTTCCCCACAACAACAGATTGGTTGGTTTGTATGACAAAAATTTATTTTCTCACAGTTTCAGAGGATAGATGTCTAAAATTAAAGTGTTGTCAGGTCTGGTTTCCTCTGAAGTCCTTCCCTTGGCTTGCAGATGGCCACTTTCTAGCTGCGTCTTCCCAGGGATTTTCCTTTGTGCTCATGCATCCCTGGTGTCTCTTTGTGTGTTTTATCTTCTTTTCTTATAAGGGCACCAGTCCAATTGAATTACGGCCCAGACTAATGGTCTCAACCTAATTTTGTCAAATCTTTAAAGCCCCTCTTCCCAAATAGAGTCATATTCTGAAGTACTTGGGGTTGGGGCTTCAACATAGGAATTTGGAGAGGACAGAGTTTAACCCATAAAAGTACTGTAAACTCAGGAAGTGGTAGTGGAAAAGATGAATAGTCAGATCTAAGAAAAATATTAGAGCAAATAAAAGATTTACTGACTGAATAGGTATTCAGTGTCAAAGACGTATGTGATGTTTTTGATCCAAAAACTGAAAAATGAAATTGCTAACAATTGGGATGTGGCAGAACAGGAAGGAGTAAGTTTGCATTCTGAGTGGGGTAGCAAGAATTTAATTATTATGATATAAAATGTGAAATGCCCTCTAGATATCCAAGTGAAGATGTTAACCGGACAACAAAATACACAAGATGCCTTAGAAATATCCCTGTTAGAGACTGTGTAATTTTATGAGCCCAGCTGTGATGAGATTTCAGCCTGGGAGCTGGTGTAGGTGAGAGCAGACTAAGAAGTGTAGGCCAAGGAATTAAAGGAATTCACTATACACACCACAGTTTTTTCTCTCCTAGAGCTTAATGGAACAATCTATATTTTTATCACCTTCTCTTCCTGTTTTCCTGAAAAGATGATGAATCCAAACTAAAACAAAAAACAATATATTATTATCTGCAGCAGCATCTTATTTATATTTCTGCCAAATATTGCTTCCTTTCTGCATAGTTTTTATTTTTACCTTGAAATTTAATTTTTCATCATTCATTCAACTTCTTGCTACCACAATAAATAATGTATTAAGCCCTTTCTATGTGTTCAGTTCAGTTGCTCAGTCGTGTCTCACTCTTTGTGACCCCATGAACCTCAGAATGCCAGGCCTCCCTGTCCATCACTGACTCCCAGAGTTCACCCAAACTCATGTCCATTGAGTCAGTGATGCCACTCAACCATCTCATCCTCTGTTGTCCCCTTCTCCTCCTGCCCTCAATCTTTCCTAACATCAGGGTCTTTTCAAATGAGTCAGCTCTTTGAATCAGGTGGCCAAAGTATTGGAGTTTCAGCTTCAACATCAGTCCTTCCAATGAACACCCAGGACTGATCTCCTTTAGGATGGACTGGTTGGATCTCCTTGCAGTCCAAGGGACTCTCAAGAGTCTTCTTCAGCACCACAGTTCAAAAGCATCAATTCTTTAGACACTTCTTATAAACGCTAGCAGGGCAAGTGTTGCAGACACCAATAAGGCAGATTTTTAGAAATTGTGAGAAAAAAAAAAAAAAAAACCAAATATGCTAGAAAGGAAGAAAAGGATACAGAGCATGGAGGCATTATGCTTTCTAGAAAGCCAATCAAAAACAGAAAAAAAAACCACATACATATATAAAGAAAAACCACAGAATTATAAATAGATATACACAAACCCATCTATCCTGGGATGGAAGGATATTTAACAGAATGACAAAGGGAAAAAAAAACCTGTAGATGCTAAGTTTTAAGAATAAATACCCAGTGTAAACTGTTTGGATTGGTTTTTTTTTTTTTTTTTGAAAGAAAAGGAAATATGTTTTTGAATGTCTTGTTATGTAAGTGCCTACAGAAGAGTTTTAATTTCCCCTCTTGGGCTACAAACCTAAAGAGTTTACTGCTTGGCCCTTTACTGAATATGTTTGCTGACTTTTGGTTTAGGGTTTTTCAGTATTTCTGTATAACACATTACAGTAGTTGTTATTCAGTTTTCTCCAGATAAAATAAATTAGCTTTCTCACTGTCCAAAAGTATTAAAACTATCACTCATTAGCATGTAGTTTTCAAGACACCAAAAGAAATATTGGTTAGTTTTACTTTGCAAGCAAACTAGAAGTTGATTAATGAATAGACTTCTCAAATATAGTCTTAACATTTCCTGAATATTGATTTATGAGATGGTAGGATTAAATCTTATAATTAGCTGAGTTACACCTGTCATATATTACTGGATCTCTTCGTATTAAAGGTTGAAAGAAAATCAAGCGTGTCCTAGAACTGTCAACATAAAAATTTTCTCCCTACAGATCTTTTTGATTTTTATTTTGTTCTCTATGGGAAAGTAGATATCTTGACAAAAAGTAGATACCTTCTTTGGCATGGAACCAATGAATTGAAAATTTTTTCTGACCATTGGTAAACTAGGTGATATCAGTGTGATTCCTTGCATATTTCAAGTCAGTCAGTGTTGGAAGATGCAGCTTGGTGGGATTTGATAACCATTTAGAATATTTTAACAAACACATAAATGTGATATTTCCTTTGTGTACTTCCACTCTACTTAGAGTGTTTTAATAATACAACTACTATAGCATTTAGCAGATACTAACGTATATACTGTAAATATTTTTTCAGATATATCACTCTCTGTAGGAAGTCAATTCACAGCAGTTTTCTTGTCTGTGCTTTAAAAAGGCCAACATTTTGTATGATTTAAGTCTTGGTTCTCACACTTGCTTTTTCTTGAAAATAAATTCTCCTTTAACATTAATTTCAAATGTCCTGTGTTTTATGCATCTTAAAAGTTCATTCGAAGTTAGCACACCCTGTGCTTTGAAACAATTGTATGTGGGCAAAAATAATATGCCAGAGGCTGCCATTGATTATATCCGTTGCTACTTCCACCTTCGTTGAAAGAGGCACTCAGGATCAAATTACTCTATCTCAGTGGGCATATTATAAGGAAGAATTAACACTAAAGCTGTAGTTCTTTGTGATACTATAAGATGTCTTGGTTTCCCTTTTCCCACTTTTATCCATTTATATTTTCTGTGTTCAGTAAATTTAATGCTTGAATATACATTCTGATGCCATTTTATATCATCAAGCAGCTTTTATCTTTTACCTGATTCACCCATTAGAAATGCTTTTCTTTTCACAAGAAATCATAGTAGTTTAGGACAGTTATGGATTGTGTACTACTACTACTAAAGAAATAGGAAAAAGAACCAAAGTACTCAGGTAATTTTTATACTTTTTATGAGGTTGCCATTTTCAACATTACATCAGTCAAGGATACTAAAGCACCAGAAGTCTCTGGGGACAGGTAGAAATGGTCGATCATTGCATTAAAGATAAGAGAAATCATCCACATGCATATACTACATACACAAATAAAATTCTGAAATTTGTAAAGCCTTCATTTGGAAAATATTTTTGCATTTGGAGGAGTATGCAACTTCTGACCATAAGCAAAAACATTCAAGTGTCATCAGGCCTTATCTAAAGCTTTATTCCTTTTTCCTATAGCAGCAAATGAAAGTCAAGTTAAGAGAACACAATTCAAGGGAACCCATAACTGATGTTCTTTTCCACTTATATTTGATCACCATATGACAAGACTACTTACACATCAGGCTCCATTTAGATGATGTCATCAGTGTAGTTCAGTTCAGTTGCTCAGCTGTGTCCAACTCTTTGTGACCACGTGGATGACAGCAAGCTAGGCTTACCTGTCCTTCACCAACTCCTTGAGTTTGCTCAAACTCATGTCCATTGAGTGGGTGATGCCATCCAACCATCTCATCCTCTGTCATCTCCTTCTCCTTCTGCCTTCAAACTTTCCCAGAATCAGAGTCTTTTCCATTGAGTCAGTTCTTTGCATCAGGTGGCCAGAGTATTGGAGCTTCAGGATCAGTCTTTTCAATGAATATTCAAGATTGATTTCCTTTAGGATGGACTGGTTTCATCTTTTGTAATCCAAGGGACTCTTAAGAGTCTACTCCAACACCACAGTTGGAAAGCTTCAATTTTTTGGAACTCAGCTTTCTTTATGGTCCAAATCTCACATCCATACATGACTACTGGAAAAAAGCATAGCTTTGACTAGACAGACTTTTGTCGGCAAAGTAATGTCTCTGCTTTTTCATATGCTATTTAGGTTGGTCATAGCTTTTCTTTCAAGGAGTAAGGGTCTTTTAATTTCATGGCTGCAGTCATCATTTGCAGTGATTTTGGAGTTCAAGAAAATAAAGTCTCTCACTGTTTCCATTGCTTCCCCAGACATTTGCCATGATTTGATGGGACCAGAGACCATGATCTTAGTTTTTTGAATGTTGAGTTTTAAACCAGCTTTTTCACTCTACTCTTTCATTTTATCAAGAGGCTCTTAAGTTCATCTTTGAATCTGCCATAAGGGTGGTGTCATCTGAATATCAGAGATTATTGCTATTTCTCCTGGCAATCTTGATTTCAGCTTGTGCTTCATCCAACCCAGAATTTCACATGACGTACTCTGCATAGAAGTTAAATAAGCAAGGTGACAATTATTAAGCCTTCACATAATTTTTTTTCCCAATTTGGATCCAGTCTACTGCTTCATATCCAGTTCTCACTGTTGCTTCTTGAGCTGGATACAGATTTCTCAGGAGGCAGGTCGGGTGATCAGGTATTCCCATCTCTTGAAGAATTTTCCACAGTTTGTTGTGATTGACGCAGTCAAAAGCTTTGGCTTAGTCAACAAAGCAGATGTTTTCTGGAACTCTCTTGCTTTTTCTATGATCCAAAAGATGTTGGCAATTTGATCTCTGGTTCCTCTGCCTTTTCTAAATCCAGGTTGAACATCAGGAAGTTCACAGTTCATGTACTGTTGAAGCCTGGCTTGGAGAATTTTGAGCACGACTTTGCTAGCATTTGAGATGAGTACCATTGTGCAGTAGTTTGAACATTCTTTGGCATTGCCTTACTTTGGTACTGGAATGAAATCTGAACTTTTCCAGTCCTGTGGTCACTACTGAGTTTCCCAAATTTGCTGGCATAATGAGTGCAGCACTTTCACAGCATCATCTTTTAGGATTTGAGATAGCTCAACTGAAATTGCTTCACCCTCCACTAGCTTTGTTCATTCTGATGCTTAACAAGGCCCACTTGACTTCTCATTCCAGTATGTCTGGTTCTACGAGAGTGACCACATCATTGTGGTTTTCCAGTCTTTTTTGTATACCTCTTCTGTGTATTCTTGCCACTCCTTAATATCGTCTGCTTCTATTAGTTCCTTACTGTTTATGTCCTTTATTTTGCCCATCTCTGCATGAAATATTTCCTTGGTATCTCACATTTTCTTGAAGAGATATTTAGTCTTTCCCATTCTATTGTTTTCCTCTATTTCTTTGTACTGTTCACTTAAGAATGCTTTCTTATCTCTCCTTGCAATTCTTTGGAACTTTTGCATCCAGATAGGTATATCTTTCCTTTCCTCCTTGGCGTATCACTTCACTTCTTTTCTCGGCTATTTGCAAGGCCTCCTCAGACAACCATTTTGCCTTTATGCATTTATTTATCTTGGGTATGGCCTTGATCACAGCCTCCTGTACAATTTCACAAATGTCTTTCCATAGTTCTTCAGGCAATCTGTCTATCAGATCTAATCCCTTGAACTTATTTGTCACTTTCACTGTATAATAATAAGGGATTTCATTTAGGTCATACCTGAATGGCCTAGTGGTTTTCCCTTCTTTATTCAATTTAAGTCTGAATTTGGCAATAAGGAGTTCATGACTTGAGCCCCAGTCAACTCCTGGTCTTGTTCTTACTGACTGTATAGCATTTCTCCATCTTCAGCTGCAAAAAATATAATCAATCTGATTTGGTATTGACCATCTGATGATGTCCATGTATAGTCTTCTTTTGTGTTGTTGAAAGAGGGTGTTTGCTATGACCAGTGCATTCTCTTGGCAAAACTGTTAGCCTTTGCCCTGCTTCATTTTGTACTTCAAGGACAAACTTACCTATTACTCCAGGTATGTCTTGAATTCCTGCCTGTGCATTCTAGTTCCCTATCATGAAAAGAACATCTGTTTTTGATGTTAGTTCTAGAAAATCTTGTAGGTCATCATAGAACCATTCAACTTCAGCTTCTTCAGCATTATTGTTGGGGCATTGACTTGGATTACTCTGATATTGAATGACTTGCCTTGGAAATGAACAGAGATCATTCTGTCATGTTTGAAACTGCACTCAAGTACTGCATTTCAGACTCTTTTGTTGACTATGAGGGCTACTCCATTTCTTTGAAGGGATTTTTGCCCACAGTGGTAGATTTAATGGTCATCTGATTTAAATTCACCCATTCCAGTTGATTTTAGTTTATTAATTCCTAAAATGTTGATGTTCACTCTTTCTATCTCCTGTTTGACCACTTCCAATTTACCTTGATTCATGGACCTAACTTTGCAGGTTCCTATGCAATATTTTTCTTTACAGCATCGGACTTGTATCACTGTCACTTCCACAGATGGATGTTGCTTTCTTTTTGGCTCCATCTCTTCCTTCTTTCTGTAGATAATGTCATAAGTTTTGTCAAATTAACTAAATGATTTTTCAAAATATCAGTGTCAGATAAAATGATTGTGTGTGTATGTTAGTTGCTAAGTTGTGTTCGACTCTTTGTGACCCTATGGACTTTTGCCCACCAGGCTCTTCTGTCCATTGGATTCTCCAGATAAGAAATTAGAGTGGGTTGCCACTCCCTCCTTCAGGGGATCTTCCTGATTCAGGGATCATACCCTTGTCTGAATTGCAGGGAGATTCTTTACCACTGAGCCCCCTGGGAAGCCCTCTTTGACTGGAGGGACATATAAAACTATGCATTTAAATTCTAGTATCAAATAGACAATAGACTCCTATTATAAAATGTTTACTTATCATCACTTATATTTTTAACTGTGTATAATTAACTAGAAATCTGAGTAACTCTGAACTTTCACACGGCCCTTAAAGCAATTTGTATCTTCATCCTTTCCCCTATTTAGATAGCATTGCTATTTTTAAGTTTGTCAATTGTCCTAGGCAAGAAATATTGAAGAAAGGCATTTGTGTTTATAATTAGAAATTATATGAATAAACAACACTGATATGAGAAGATTTATTTGACAAAGGTGCATGAATTAGTATATTGTTGAAAAGTAAGGCCAAAGACTTGAATCCTTGTACAAGGAGAAAAAAAAAAAAAAAAAAAACCTTATCAGTAAAACTTGTAACATGCCAATTTGGCTTTTAATATGATTAATAAAAATAAATTATTTTTGCTTACTTGGCAAAAGGAATACTAACCTATTCAAGAGTCTTTTAAGGTCACCAGTATCTTGCTTTCCTCAAGCAATAATGTAAATAAATCAAACGTGGAAAGACAAGTGAACCATGGAAAAAATCCAATTCTAAACATAGGCATATGGACATATTCCCTGGCAATTTAATAAGGTGCACACCTCCATAAAGGACTTGGAAACCCAGTATCACTTGGGTAGTAGTAATTAATTGAAGTGATAAAAGCCAAGTTTTCTATTTTGAATCACTTATGTGGCCACACATAATTCTGCTGAAGCTACAGTTGGAATCATGGGATTAAAACTTGGTTGCAGGAAGAAAGAATACAATTAAGAGTTAAACATTAGCAAGTTTAAGAATCAGGGGTGGCTTTTTGGGGACTGAGTATTTTCTTTTTTAGAATCTATATTCTCCTTTCTCATATTCAGAATAGATTGAGAAAAAATAGAGATTGAGAGAGAGAGAGGGAGAAAGAGACAGAGAGAGAGAGAGAGAGACAGAGAGGGAGGTTACAGAGATTTACACAGCCAAAAATAATGCCTAGAGATTGTAAAGAGAATCTCTGGAAAGCACAGAAATACATACATTACCACCCCCATATATTCCAGTTTTTAGACTTACTGACATATTTTATATAATACCTTGAGATCCTTGAAGCAAAGTTGTTGCAAACATGCAAAACCAAAGATCTCAGTGGAAAAAAAGAAAAATGTGGGTTAGTTCATACAGAAAGAAAATATTGCTCTATAATCATTAAAAGTTTTAGTTTTCTTAGAGTTGGGAAGTTAGTGAAAGAAATAAATTGCAACACAAAGCAGAAAGTGCTCAAAATCTTTCAAGATTCTTATTACTTCCCTTCTCTCAGCCACTCATCCTTGGCAAGTCAAGGTAAGTACGTTCTATTATATAAACGAATGTAAGAAAGTGGAGAAAAAGACAGTACAATTTCATTGAGAGTATCTCAATACTTAGGAGATCTGCAGTCTCTTTTAAATGCAGTATTTTCTAACATTTGCCACAGAAATTTAACACATCCTACTACTTTCTTCCCATGCTTTTTACATTGCAAGAATTTTAAATAGGCTTATTCTGTCCCTCAATTACTTTATTTACATAAGGCATACTGTGATTAGTAAACTCTTTGTTAAGCAGCTTAATCTGGTTAAAGAGTTTAAAATGTTATTTTAAGAGGTCAGGATGCATAGATTAGGAGCTTCATCATCAGATGTGTTGGCCCCAGAGATACTGTTTCATCTTGACCATTGTCAGGAGTGGGCAGGTGATGAGAACAAACAGTTGGCATACTGCTCCTATATTCTGAGCAAAGGAGAAGACACTGGATTTAACATCTTCGGAAGCACTTTAATGGGCTTCCCAGGAGGCATAGTGGTAAAGAATCTGCCTGCCATTGCAGGAGATGCAAGACTCTGGTTCAATCCCTGGGTCAGGAAAATCCCCAGGAGTTGGAGATGGCAACCCACTCCAGTATTCTTGCCTGGTCAATTCCATGGACAGCATATGCTGTTGGGCTACAGTCCATGGTGTCACAAAAAGTCAGACACAACTGAGTGACTAAACACAAAAATCACTTTAAATCTAATATATTTTACTTGCTGAATATAAAGCAGGATTCCATGGGCTGGTGTATGAGTAAGATGAAACGAGTAGAGTCCCTGGCCTCATATGCTGATGTGATACAGTGTGGCAAATACGCATGTATAAAACTGAGACAGCTGGTTGATTGAAAGTAAGGGAGAAACACAGGTGTGGATTGAGTGAGAGAGTATTCAGATTCGTGATTATAACCTTGTGTGGAACTTCAGAAAGCATTTCATATTCTGAAGGTCTTAAACTTGTTTGTCCATAAGTCTTTATGGGGAAGTGTAATCTTCCACTATAGTACTTTTCAGAAATAATTTTGAAAATGTATTGTTCTACCCAGATATATACATACATATGTATACACACATGTGTTCTGTGCTATTTCTCCTTCTGCAGCTCCTTTAATTATGACTTCTCTTCCTCCTTCTTTTTCTTCTCCTTCTCTTTCTCCTTCTTACTCTCCTTTTATTTTTTTCCCCAAGCAGTATGTTTTAAAGTAGATGCTCCTCTTATGTTGGAGGCTCAAAGATCATGTTGGATAAATGGGACTAGTTTAAATTCCATCCTTGAGGCATGACCAGTACAGAAGAGTCCTCAGTGTTTCAGAGAAATTGTATAAGGGGTTTTAACACATGGATGACCAGAAACTTATTTAACACAATATAGAAACAACTACTGTATGTAGTGAAGATTTGGATATTCGATTTAGGAAGTACACATAGAAGTCTACTCCAAAATGGATAACACATACAAGATATAAAATAAAAACACTCCTTTTCTGTTCAGTTTCATTTAAATTGTTCTGACTATTCTTTTTTAATACGTTTGTCCAGGATCTCTCTGAATTGCAGACTGTGTGTCCCATTAGAATAATAGCTTCAGAAAGGGCCAGTGCAGCTACCCAAAGGACACTTTAGAGTTTTGTGAGCAGTTTCTGATGAGCATCAATCGAAGGACATATTGCTGGACACCTTGCAGTGATCATAGTGGGTTATCTTAACAAATAGTTGTTAGTCATGTGTGTGAAATATTGCTGAATAAGACGAGAAGATAATAATTTGTACTTAATAGTCAAGTACAAATTAATAGTCAAATGTTTTTGCACAATTTTAAGATATACATAGAATTTTCAAAAATGGACTAAAGCCAAGGATAATTTGTATTTAATTCTGTTCAGATGCCCTTTGAGTTTATCACTATTTGGTAGAGTCATGCCATTGACAGCAACAATGCTCATGATACCTGCATCATCAGAACAACACACATCTCTGCGTAGGTACTGTAGAATTAGGTATAAGCATTTCACCCTGTCATTGTATTTTCTACTGTAACATTGGCTATTGGAATTCACAATGTTTTACTTTCAATTATCTTCCTCCTTTACCTTCTCTATGTTGCTGGTACACTGTTAAATTGATGTGAATCTTTCTGAAATGACTTGTGCAGGTTGGTTATGGTATCTCTGACTATTATTCCAGGCTAGGAACATTACAAAATATTTGTTATACAAAAGGAATGAAAGGTTTTATAAGCTTGAAAAGTGCTACATGTAAAGAGGTCAAAAATTCTTACCTTGACTGAGTTCCATAGGTATCAGAGACTGCTAGACAGAGTAAGAAGGTCTCATTGGTTATCTAAAACCCTCCTATTGACAGATGATGCTGAGTCCTAGAATGATTAAATTTCTTTCCAATGGTGACATGAGCATTAGAACAATGATGGGAGTAGAAAATATGTCTTAAAAGTAAAATATTTTCAACATTGACAGGCATATGTAAGCCACATAGATCAGAAACTTGTTTCAACAATCAGGAACTGGGGTGGGAAAGCTTGCCTAGATGAAGTTGCATAAAATATATATCCCTGCTCCAGGTTCAATAGTCAGATATTTCACTACAGTAGGTCTTTATGCATTTGTATAATTCTTCTGCTTTATATTATGTGCTGGTAATGCCCAAAATACCAATGATTACTATGATGTCAAACGCATAATGATTTTTATTATAGTTATTAGCTTTAAAACTTTGATTCACATTCAGAAGTACATAATAAACTCCACCAGTCACACATAACACGTTGGAAATGACTTTCAAATGTGTGATCAAGTTAAACACACATTTCTCTGTTCTGATCAAAGGGCTGAAGTATCAAATAAATACCAAACAAAAGTGGAAATTATGTGTTCATACATAAAGGGTAAAATAGTTTTCCATATATTATCATTTCATTTGGATTTGATTTATAAAACTTCAGTTTATCTTTCAATGTGTTCTAGTTATTATAAATTAAACCAAATTAGATGCACCTGTTATTTATAGTATGTTGCTGAATTAAAGCAATAGTAACATTTTTTGTTGTTGTTAAAATGGCAGTGTTTTCCTTTTTTCTTATTTCAAAAGGTGAAAGTCACTACACTTATAATTGAATCATGGTGGAAGAAAGTAGGGAGATTTATGTAGTCTCAAGCAAGAGATAAACTATGAATAGGAAAATCTGGCTCAGTTCCATCATAGATTTCCAATTTTTTACCTGATTAGTTGTGAGATAATTTTAAATTGAAGTAAGGAGTGCTTCACCTTCTAAAATAGACCAGAAAATGCTGATGAAGTCTTTTGTTCTCATTACCAATATCAATGCAAATAGGAAAGAAGTATTTTCTTTTTTATCTCTCATGCAAAGTACATAGAGCTAACAAAGGAATTGAAAATATTCTATGAAGTTATTTTAAATATATATTTATATGTTTTATATATATATATATATATATAGCATAACAGAAATAAAATACTTCTGCAATATTTTAGCTTTCACTATATTCATTTGGAATTACTCTAAGGACGTTGGCATCCTTCAACACACATGAAATTATAATGTTAAATTTTTCATCCAAAAGAATTAATTATTATATTTAAATACAATTGCTCTGAATTAACAGTTTTGACTAAAAAGAAAACAAACAAAAAAAACAAAACTATGTGTTGGCACTTCCTTTCAGAAAGATGGATCAGATACATTTCTCCATATTCTGAAGAGTAGAAAATAAAACAAACAAAATATATCCTGCCTGCTAGTATAAAAATCTTGGATATTATGTGTAAAACAAACATAATCAGAGTAAAAAAAAAATTGGAAAGAAAAAAGTAAAAAAAGTAGTGACCTCTGGACATAAACACAAATATGATTTTGAATTCCCTAGCTTTTCAGACTATAGTACAATTTCACTTATTTCATATGCTAGTAAGTTTACACTCAAAATTCTTCACACCAGGCTTCAGTAGTACATGAGCCGAGAACCTCCAGATGTAAAAACTGGGTTTAGAAAATGCAGAAGAACCAGTGATCAAATTGCCAAAATCCACTGAATCATAGAGAAAGCAAGGGAATTCCAGAAAAACATCTACTTCTGCTTCTTTGACTATGCTACAGCCTTTGTGTGGATCACAACAAACTAGATATTTCTTAAAGAGATGGGAATACCAGAACACATTACCTGTCTCCTGAGAAACCCATGCGCAGGTCATGAAGCAAGTTAGATCAAGACATGGAAAAATGGACTTCTTCAAAATTGGGAAAGGAATACAACAAGGCTGTATATTGTCACCCTGCTTATTTCATTTCTATGCAGAGTACATTATGCAAACGCTGGACTGGATGAATTATAAATTGGAATAAAGATTGCTGGGAGAAATATCAACAACCTCAGATATGCAGATGACCACCCTAATGGCAGAACGCAAAGAGGAACTAAAGAGCTTCTTGATAAGAGTGAAAGAGGAGAATGAAAATGCTGGCTTAAAACTCAATGTTCAAAAAGAAAAATAAAGTAAGATTGTGGCATCAAGTTCCATCACTTCATGGCAAATAGAAGGGGAAAAAAATGGAAGCAGTGAGAGACTTTATTTTCTTGGACTCCAAAATCACTGCAGCCACAAAACTAAAAGACGCTTGTTCTTTGGAAGGAAAGCTACAATAAACCTAGATAGCATATTAAAAGGCAGAGACATAACTTTGTCAACAAAGGTCCATATAGTCAAAGCTATGGTTTTTACAGTAGTCATGTATGGATGTGAGAGTAGGACCATAAAGAAGGCTGAGCACTGAGAAATTGATGCTTCTGAATTTGGTGCTGGAGAAGACCCTTGAGAGTCCCTTGGAAAGCAAGGAGATCAAACCAGTCGAAGCTAAAGGAAATCAACCCTAAATATTCATTAGAAGGACTGATGCTGAAGCTGAAGCTGAAGCTTCAATTCTTAGGTCATCTGATACAAAGAGCTAATTCATTGGAAACGGCCCTGATCCTGGGAAGATTGAAGGTAAAGGAAAAGGGGACAGCAGAGGATGAGATGTTAACATCACCTATTCAATGGCCATGAATTTGAACAAACTCTGGGAGATATTATTGAAGGACAGAACAACCTGGAGGCTACAGTCTGTAGGGTCGCATAGAGACAGACATAAGTTAGCAACTGAACAGACAAAACAAAGCTTTTCATTTTGCCTCAGTTAACCAAAATGGGTGCCAAAGAATCCGATAACTTGGAAGTACCAATGGACACAGAAAATAAGTTGTCCAAACAAATCCTTCTTTTTATATCCAAAGACCCGGAAATAGAAATAGGGAACTTATCTAGACCAGCAACCTTTAGAAAATAACTGCACCATTACCCCCAAACATACAAAAACAAACAAACTAAGCACAGCAAACTGGACCACCCAGACCCAAATCACCATTGGCCAGGGGATGAGCACAGATTTCTACTTTTTCCTGGTCAATATAGTGTTAGTTGCTTCAGTTGTGTCTGACTCTTTGCAAACCTATGGACTGTAGCCCAACAGGATCCTCTGTTCATGGGATTCTCCAGACAAGAACACTATAGTGGGTAGCCATTCCCTTCTCGAAGGGAGTCTTCCCAACCCAGGGATCAAATCCAGGTCTCCTGCATTGCAAGCAGATTCTTTATTGTCTGAGCCACCAGACAATAAAACTTAAAACTTAAAACACAATAAAACTTCTTGCAATAAAGAAGTTACCCCCACCCTCTGTCAACCTCTCATCCAACCAGAATAGGATCCAAGAAGACTAAAAATTAAGGAACCTGGATTTTCACCCCTCTCTGGCATGCTTCCTTCACATTGGTATCTGAGAAACCCATTTTGGGAATGTAACAAGGAACCCCCATCTCTCTCAGCCAAAGAAGTATCAGTGGATGGCTATATGGTAGATGAAACACTTATTCCCACCCAACAATGATGAGGAGTCCCCCTTCTCTGGCTGAGTGGGAAACTTGGGCTTTTATTGCCACTGGGCTATAGGTATATGGCACTTGTATACAGGGTCAGAGAAAGCTGCATGCCATGTGATGATTTCAGTACTGTCAACCAGGAAGATCTCAAGCTGAACACAAAAGACAGTCAATCATTGCCAAACCCCAGAAAACAAAAGATGCTAAAATTATCTGACAAAGATTTTTTTTTAAGATACCATAATGATTCTTTGACCAACAACTATGATATGCCTGAAATGAGTGAAAAAATGTCTCTGAATTAAATATGGAAAGTTTCAACAACAAGATAAATATATAATGAAAACCCAAGTGAAAATTTTAGAATGAACTTGAGAGCTAAGCTGCTTGGTGTAGGAATAGTCAATATTGTAACAATGAACCAAAATGAAAACAACCCTCCAGTTTTTAAATCACTTACTCCCGTGGTGTAAGCAAGCGGCCAAACCTAAGAAATTGTTGGCTCTCCTGACATCCATTTTCCACCATGGCACAATGCCAGGTCCAGGCAGCACAGACACAGGGATCTTTTTACTTCCAAGTGACATCTGATGGTCAGTGGGGAAGGACAGGAGTAAGGACTAGGACTAGAAAACTGCTTGATGTTGAGTAAGAGTAGAGAAACATGTCTTTAAGTTTCCCTCCAGTTCCCTCTCTAAAATGTTCTACAGCAAAAGCACCAGGGGGAAGGAATATGTATATTATACATATTACATATGTATTACTATGTATACATGTGTATACATATTACATACTATAGATATATCAGATATGTATAATAGCCTGGCCAGCTGGGGACCCTGAATCCTTGACTGCAACTCCCTTTGGAGAAGGCAAGGCAAAGTCCATGTGCGAGTCTGGTGGCCCCTGAAGCCTGCCAGGAACAGCCTCTGTAATTGCATGTAGTAGTCAGGTCTAACAAATCACACACAAGCTATTTAGCCAGGAACCAGATTCCTCACGTTCTAGCCCAGCGTTTTGTTGTTGTTGTTTTTTTTCCTCTTCACATGTTCTTGATACATTACTGTTCCATTGATTTCATTAAATAGTTTGTGACTTCTCATTGAATATGAAATATTCCAGGTCATTCAAATTTGAAGAAAAACAAGAAAAGAGACAAAGCTTTCATATTTGCTTCCCACTCCTGGGCCTGGAGAAGTTGAAAGGCAGAGTCTGAATGTTAAAGATAGGGGAAAAGGAGCTCACTTCAAATGGAAACTTTTACTCAAAACATTTAAGTTTTAGAAACTTCAACTTAAAGTGTAAATTGTCCAATTTAAGCAGAACACTTTAAAAACTTAACTGTCTCAATGATATGGATTTATTTATTTTGAAAATACAAAGAAACATATTCAAAAATATGTCTTTTCTTCTTAAACATCTGACAGTTGTGGATCTAGAAAAAAAAAAATCTTGTCAGTCACCTCAGTTTCCAATTCATGTAGAGGGCATTAATATCATCACCAGTAAAAATCCTCATAGTGGCTTTGGCTACAAATATGCATAATGTGTTTCAGATGATTGTTTTTCCCCTAAAGGAATATGAACTCAACTGAAATGCATTTTCTTACAGCTGACAATCCTTTACATAATCCTGATATTTTGATTAGTCTTTCAAAGACTTTATTAAAGGACAAAAAGCAGAAAATGTCACACATATGGTATCTCAATATGGGATTCAGATTGTGTATCAGATAATGTGAAGCACATGTCAATAAAATGATCGGATTTTCTTTCTGTTGCTTAGTTTCTGGGTCATGGTAGATGATGCTCCAACAGCATTAGTTCAGTGCTTCATACAGAACTCCTGAGAACAATTCTAGTTTTTTGCTTTTAAATCTTCAATAAATAAGAGTCAACCGAAGTAATGACGCATAGATCAAAATGTACAATGCAGAGCAGACAAAAAGATATATGAATCCATTTTCTCTTCTAAAATTATCCAATAATTCTATTTTAAATTTAAACTTTATTTTCATGTCCATAAAATTTGCCTTGTAGTCAAGTAAACTGTTTATTATTTTCACAATAAAACTTCAAAGATTTTGTGAATTTTAATGAAGACCTAAAACTAGTTCTAAAATAAAAAATTTACAGGAAAATCAAGTTATTATTTTACTCAGACCTCTGAAGGAATAAGAAACTATGAAAGCATATACCCACAAACACATGTCATATTTAGCAACCATGTGTATTTTGTTATAGAACTTAGAAAGTCTTCATTAATTATAAACTATGAAATTCTCTTATTATTTCATAGATATCTTTTTTCAAGTTGAAATTCCTTCTTTCTATACCTATGAATCACTGCATATGAGTAGTTCTTATTTAAGACATTATTTTTCTCTTTGAGTGGTTTTAGAGTCAGAGCAAATATGAAAGCAAGGGGCAGAGATTTTTCATATAGCCTCTGCTCCCCCATATACATAGGTTCCCCAATATCAATATCCCCCTCCAGAGAGGTATATATTTTATAATTGATGAAACTACACTGATACATCAAATTCAACCAAAGACCATAGTTTATGTTAGGGTTCACTCTTGGTGCTGTACAGTCTAGGGATTTGGACTAATGAATGATTACATGTCAGACTTCCCTTGATGGCTCAGATGGTAAAGAATCTGCCTGCAATTCAGGAGACCTGGGTTTGATCACTGGGTGGGAAAGATCCCCTGGCAATGGGAATGGCTACACACTTTATTATTCTTGCCTGGAGAATTCCACAGAGGAATGTGGCAGGCTACAGGCCATGGGGTTGCAGAACTGGACACGACTGAGTAACTAACACTCACTTTTCATGATGAGGTTCATCCATCATAGTAGTATCACACAGAGTATTTTCAATGCCCTGAAAATCCTGGGTTTCACCTTAACATTCTACCTTGCCCCACCCTCTAATAAACACTGATATATTTATTTTCTTCTTAGTTTTACCTTTTCTAGAATGTCATATAATGTTGGAGTTATGCAGTATGCAGTCTTTACAGAGTGGTTTCTCTCACTTAACAATATGAATTTAACATTCCTCCATGTCTTTTCACACCTTGATAACTCATCTCTTTTTAGCTCTGAATAGTGTACAATGATCTGGGCATTCTACAGTTTATTTAACCATTCACCTAAAATCTTGGTTGCTTCTGAGATGGAGAATTGTGAATAAAGCTATTATAAACATTCTTATGATGATTTTATGTGGACATAAGCTTTCAGCTTCTTGGTAAATACCAATGAGTGTAATAACTAGACTATATGATAACATTATGCTTCATTTTGTTAGAAAGTATCAAACATTTTTAAAGAGGCTGTACTGCTCTGCATTGCTACCAGCAACAAATGAGAGATTCTATTGCTCCAAATCCTCGTGAGAATATGATGTCAGAATTTAGGATTTTGACCATCTAACAGGCGTATAGTAGTTCTCATCTTTGTTTTAATTTTCATTTCCCTGGTGACATAAACTGTAGGGGATATTTTAATATGATTATTTGTCATTTGTATATCTTCTTTGGTGAAGTGTCCATTCTTTCAGCAATTTTTAATGCAGATTTTGATTTTTGAGAGTTAATAGTTCTTTCTGTATTTTTGGACAACCGTCCTTTATCATATATATGTTTTGCAAATAATTTCTCTCCTTCTTTTATCTTTTCATTCCCTTGACATTATCTTTTGCAGAGCTAAAGGAACATGCCTTTATTGTTGTTTCTAAAAATCCATTGCCATACCCAATGTTATCTAGATTTTTTCCTATGTTATCTTTCAGGAGCTTTATAGTTATACAACTGATTTTACATTTAGTTTTTTCATCTGTTAGTTAATTTTATGAAAGGCTTAAAATCTGTGTC